>NW_007379182.1:0-4957 GCF_000475195.1 Diaphorina citri | reverse complement strand
ACATGATAAGGTGATACCTACAGCTACAGCACCCCCCCCCCCCCTATCATTTGTTATCTTGAATCTTAATGATAAGAGAACCATACTGAATATGAACATTATAAATGTGATTGTACTTATGTCTATGTGTGGCTCTAGTTTTCTATCTGTATGTTTGTGTGGATCTGCAGATAACTATGGCTGATCGAACATATGTGTGGCTCTAGTTACCTACCATTCTATCTGTATGTTTGTGTGGATCTGATAACTATGGCTGATCGAACAAACTGAGCTGTAAGTTTTTAAATATTTTTTACATTTAGTTCGTCTGTCTGTCTGTTTGTTCGATTGATTGTTGGTTAACTTGGCAATGTCTGTACGTTTGTTTGTTTCTTAGACTGATTGTTAACTTGGTTTGTCTGCTTGTCCATTTGTTTGTTTGTGTGTTTGTTTCTTTTGTCTCACCACAACTCGCAAACAGTTTGTCCAATTTTTTGATGAAACTTGACAAACATTGTAGTTCAAGACGAGAAAAAACCAAACTATGTTACCCTAACCAAACTATGTTACCCTACCCTTGTACTTTGTATAAAATCCGCCCCGGGCGGGAATCGAACCCGCGGCCTAGCGCTTACAAGGCAGATGCACTACCAACTAAGCTAACTAGGCTGGCTTGGAATCCAGGCCTTAGTGAAAGCGCTATTCAATTCAATTCAATTCATGTATTTCAACTTTTCAAAACAAATTGTTTACATGTTACAAACACAAAATAGAAATAGAAAATCTAAAATTAAAATCAAAACTAAAAATAAAAAGAGAATCTTTAAAAATAAAAATAAAAATAAAAAGAGAATCTTTTTAAGCCCTGTACATTTCGTGGATATTTCACACCAAATTATTCTGCCGCCTTCTAGACGAGAGCGTAATAAATTGGAAATTTTAGACGTGTATTTGGATAGGAAATAAATAGCTTCGATTGAATGGCCTATCTGCCTAGAGATTATTCTGTGTTTGTTTGATTGAATGATAGATAAGACAGCCTAGACGAGAGCGTAATAAATTGGAAATTTTAGACGTGTATTTGGATAGGAAATAAATAGCTTGAATTGAATGGCCTATCTGCCTAGAGAATGATTATTCTGTATTTTGTTTGATTGAATGATAGATAAGACAGCCCACAAGTATAGTTAGGTTGGAGGGTATAGTGCGTCTGCCTTGTAAGCGCTGAAGATCTCAAATTTCAAGAAAGTGAAGACGAACTTTACATTCAATATAGGTACGTATAATGGACTCAAAATGCGAAAAAAAAAGAAAGAAAAAAAAATGTGACCCAAAAAGCTCTGCTTTACTACAGAATATCAGAAAATTAAAATTAGGTACACGTATAAAACCATCCCAAAATATTTGGGTACAATTGAAACCACAGCATCCAAAAGGGTTAGCAAAGGTTGCTGTATAAGGTACATACATACATAGCTCAATAATAAATATGTATACGTAACCCGAGTAATTAACCCAATCAGGTTGGAAGATTTATTGGCCACAAATCATCATAACACACCAAAGATAACCAAAGTATGAGGAAACGGGGGGGAAGGGGTTAATCTATTAATTTGTCACTGAATGGGGTAATAAATAACCCCTCTCATAACTTCTCCTTCCACCATATATTCGTAGGTATTGAAAACACATATCTATGTACCTATACCCTCCTAGCAGGACCTAATAGGTAGGTATACATATGTACTTTGGTGTATTTATAGAGTGTAATTTAGACAGCCTAGTTATCTTGGAGGGTAGCTCGTCTGCCTTGTGAGCACTAGGTCGTCGGTTCGTTCTCGGAACGGCTGGCTTTTTCCTATCCTATATTCTTTCTCTCTTCGCTTTATAGGGACGATAAGACCTTAGCAGTTTCAGTTTACTCTATCAAAGCGAAGAGAGAAGGACTACAGGATATCTTCGTAATTCATAGAGGTTATTACAATAAAAATGTATGGCAAAGCTCAGATAGATTTTATTATTATTAGCGAGCAACAACTCAATGTAACCCTAAAATATGTCATCTTTTTTGAACTTTTTATAAACCTCCGCAGCTATTGGTCCTCCAGCTACAGGAGAAAGCCAACACCTGGTTTTAAGCCTTAACCATACAGCCAGCGTGTTCGTGCATACAGCCAGAGTGATCTTGAAACATAGGTACAGTTTGTATATATGTAAAGTCAAGTATTAAGTTAGGTAAAAAGTAGGTAGGTATAAAACCCCCTGAACAACCCAAGCAGCAAAAGTAGCACGCATGCTAAACATTCATCAGGGAGCCTCGGCTCTCTAAACAAATTTAATTTTCCTTTGCCGGGAAATAAAATTGTTCGAATGTTTTCCCGGCTTTTTTGAGAAAAGTGAAAAATATTTTAAATATTTAATGTTGACTCGTCTAACTCCCTTGTACACCTCTGACAGGTAGAAAAATGAAAGTTATGGGCGGAAAAAAGAAGAACGAAAGTTCTGTTGTGTGAGAAAATGAAAGTTATGTGAATGACCTCTGGGGAATGTTGGGTATGTAATGGGAGGATGATGAAGGTCGGAGGGTATTGTAGGCCGCAGGGTAATGTAGGTGGGTATTATAATTATGTATGGGGGAAGATGAAGGCTTTGAGTGGTATGAATATTTATACAATCTTGATAAATCTTTAGGATATACAGGTTGTATCTTGGTTTTCTTCTACTGCACCTTTTCCACATCTTATTTGGGGGTCGGCGTTACCCTTCTTTATCCCAGCACTCCATATACCCTCCTATGTAATGCTTCCAAATAAAATAATAATAAAAATCTCTTATTGAGGAGTGTTTATTTACCCAAAGGCCAAAGGGACCATTAGATTAATAGATCGTTAGTTTTTAGTCCGTCCTTCCTTTATTATTACTAATAATAAAAGGTATACCTAGTGGACGGACAATTGTATTCGCTTCGGTGTCTATCTGTCCAAACCTAGTCGACCTATATATCAAATTAAAGGTCTTTCTATCAGGAACACGAAAGTGGTAGTGCAAATTTTGTCCAGAGAACCATAAAGCCAAAAAACCAAAAAAACTGGTTTTTGGGGGATTTTTTTCACATTTTCTCACACAAATGAGCTCTGATCTTGAAATTTGTCGCGACGAAAAACGGTCGAAATCCGTCCAAAAACGGTCAAAATACCGCCAACCGCAGCACCTATCTCAACCAAACGTTTTGAGTTGCATCCTTGTCACATTTGTAAACTCCATACCAAATTTCAAGTCTCTAGCTCATACCGTTCCCGATATTTTGTTAAATTACACCGAAAACCGCCAAAAAGCGGTAAAATGCCGCCAACCGTTGCACCGATCTTAACCAAAAGTTTCGTGTCGCATCCTTGTCACATTTGACATCTACATACCAAATTTCAAGTCTCTAGCTCTTACCGTTCTCGAGATATTTTGTTTACAGACAGACAGACAGACAGACACACACACAGACACACACACAGACACACACACGGACCAATGGCTGAAACTTTGGATTTAGGCTCTAGGGACCTCAAAACGTGTTTTGGCACTAAAAATAGGACCAATGGCTGAAACTTTGGATTTAGGCTCGGACCTCAAAACGTGTTTTGGCACTAAAAACTGACCATCGAAATTTTGACCCGATTACATTACTTTCCTTCCTATAGGATAAGGAAAGTAAAAAAGGGTTCCGCGTTACCAAAAAGTTCAAGAACCCCTGGAACTACCTAAAGGCGATTCGATTGAAATGGAGAGGAAATAAATATGAGATCCATTTTTCTTCTTTTTACCTACTTCCCGTCTTGGATTTCCACTTTCATTGAATTGGGGAGAAACAGTACCCCTGGCGTTATGTCAATAGCAAAAAATGTATTATGAACATTATACAGGGTGGTCAGAAGTTTGATTGTAACAAAGCACCTACCGAGGGGTGACTTATTGGGTTAAAATAAGACTGGGATCTATGAGCTACAAACAGGGTGTCCGCAAAAGATCTGAATTTGAACTACAATAAGGTTTGTCAGGTGATACAAAAGAAATTGATAAATTATGATTTTTGCTTCTTCTTTTCGAAGTTCTTTGTGATTTTTTATTCTTCATAAACATAAACTCATAAGTAATGATAGTTCCCTTCTTAGGGGCAACAGCCCGGAATTTTTGTTAGAATTTATTAGGTCACCCAGGTTTTTTCCAACAATTGAGTCCTAATTTTATAATAATGAAAAGTTTGGACAATTTATTTAATGACATCCCTGACCGTGATTTGATATTAGTGCTATGTTTTAAAACATTCATGTTACTAAGTTACTATGTTTTTGATGTTACTATGTTCAAAAACATTGTGTTTCTATGTTTAGACTTATGATAATATGAAAATTAATATTATTTTCACATTTTCTCACACAAATGAGCTCTGATCTTGAAATTTGTCGCGACGACCTATGAACTCAAAGCGAGAAAGTTGTAGATAACAGTTCAGTCGATCATTTAAGACCGGTTTTAGCGTCACCTGTGTTAAGCTACGCCGAGAAAGGCCCATAAATGGATGGGTGACTTGCACACTATATTGGGAAATAAAGGGAGAACGGGCTCTAGTCGGGACCCTGCTTGTTGTTATTATTTAAACCAGGTACCACTTTTATCTATTAATATTTAAGGATGACAACATTTTGGTGATCAGGATCACTCATGCAAAACTTTTTATTGTGAACTGGACATTTGTGGATAATTTTTGGTGAAAACAGCAACATGGATTTGGATTTCAATATATTTTGAACAAAGAGAAATCCGCATCAGAGTTTCAGCTGTTTTTCGCTTGCATTTGTGACATAATATGTGTACCATACCAAAGCAGAGTAGGTACGCCCACAGTATTTTGGCTTTTCGTTGTGTTTTCATCACTTTTTTTGTGATTAATTAAAAATAATAACATACTGCACCCCCCCCCCCCCCC
>NW_007379181.1:0-64361 GCF_000475195.1 Diaphorina citri | reverse complement strand
CTACCTGTCATCAAGAAAAAGATCGAGATAAATCTTCATTTCTGAAAGAGGAAATTTATTTCATTTTTGGTTATGTACCTATACTACCTATCTACTCGTAGGTAGTAATTATTAAAGAGATTTTACACTTCCCAAAAACTATAACGATTGCTAAGGATAAAATTTTGGTTTCTGCTCATGCAGAGAAGCTCAGAATTGGAATGATCAGTTCTTAATGCCTACATTTTTTACTGATTTTTCAAGATTTCTACAAATTCTTTACATACCGATATCCATGTCATAAAGTGTAAGATAGCAAAGAGGTAATTAATAAAGGTAATTTTAAAAATTCGGTTGACTTGGTCATTATGTTTTAGGCCCCTTGCTTGTGACGTCAGAGTATATTGTGCTCGTAGCACATATTGGTCGTTAGCATGTATAGGATATCCTCATATTTCCTCATTCTTCACAAGATTCTGCTCCCTCTTTCTCACCCATACAGGTTCGAGTCTGCTATGTGCATAGAAATTATGACCCCATACCTTACTCCTCTCAGTACTTACATATGAAAATAATTGCTTCATAAGCTTCTCTCTCTGGGTCTCCCCCTCTTATAAAAATGTATACAGTTTTTCTATACAGGGTAATGTGAATGCCAGGTTATCCCCCTTCTTGGACCAGCGTATTACGAAGCCAGCATTGAAACTTCCCTTGAATGTGTAACATTTGAAAATCATCAGAAATATCTTGTCTTCCTTGTGACCTAAAGTTTTCCAAATGATCTGCAGATTAGATAATCTTATCGGGACAAGACATACCTATTTGTGTGTTATTTATCCATGGCCTTATTCTGCTTGAATTTCAGTTGTCTCATAAACTAGTTACCTTTTCCTTTCTCAATAGATAGGATTATAGGTTCACATTCAGGCGACTGTTTCATCGACGTTCTAAATGACAAATTATACTGTCCACTAGTACAAGGCCACAGGAAATCCAGGAATAGAGTTCATACTTATGGGTAGTGGCAGTGGACGTATAGGTAGATAGGTACCTACATATCCCTGATTTCCATCCCTTCAGTGAAGGAAGGGTTCCCTTATCAGCCCCATACACAATCATACACTTCTCCAGGCCTGATTCTAATCACATAGGGAGCAATTTACACCCGTGTCATTATTTCCATTATCACAGCCTTGCAGCCGCTCCAAGAGGATTACAAAGGTCGGTATCGGGGGATCGAGTCCGTGCTCTGTCATTCGTATCTCAATTACGATGCTTTTGAATTCTGGAAAGGGATATCGATGAAGTCCAATGCTTTTCCTAGGCTAGGAAAAGCATTTTAACCATTGGAAATCGAAAATATGTCCGCATCGATCCATGATGGAGGCATAGCTAGTGATTTGATAAATATACCTACTCATTCTTTATCTACTGGATGGAGGGAATGAAGTCAATATCCATGATGGAGGCATAGCTAGTGATTTGATAAATATACCTACTCATTCTTTATCTACTGGATGGAGGGAATGAAGTCAATGGTTACTTTAATAGGACCTCTGAGTATTTTGACCCGTGCCTGTCTATGCTATGTCAAATGAAAGATAGATCTTTCGCAGGAATTGTGGTAAAATGGGTCTTTGTTTTTCTGTGTTGTGAGAGTTAGCGAATTAACCTAGGAGGTTTTTACCAGATGACTTAACCTAAGAGGTTTTTTACCAGATAGGATTACAAAGTGACTTTGAAAAGTAAAACGGATTCTAATCCCGAAAGAACGTAAACATAAGCTAGGTATATTACTCAACTTGGAAAAATATTATTTCGATAACTGAACTAACTTACCATTATAGGTTATATTCAATCTATCAAACCTATAGGGTACAAAATACATTAGGCCTATCATAATAATTTTGTATAGCTATAATATATTAGTTACACGCATCAGTTCTTATAGAGTGAGGTGGAGGGGAGATATTATTTTCAAAAGTTTGAGCTTTTTTACGATTTTTTTGACATCCATCATCATAAAATTTTTGGAGTGATTTCAACTTGGAGGGTTTTGAAGGCAAGGGCATATCCATTTCATCTTGCCCCCACACATACTCACATAGCAGCACTCAATCAAATAAGTTTTTGAAAAATATGTGAACTGTATGAACTATCGAGTAGGTATTTGATTTGTGTACAGGGTGGTCTGACAGGGGTGGGCTTATCACTTTCCGCAGTTCAGGCATGGAAAAAAATCGCCTCTTGAGTTAGGTTTCAACACAGAGTTCATAATGTTTCTGAATCCACAGAAACGGTAAGAGTTCATAATGTTTCTTTTTTGAGAATTACCTTCGAAATAGGGCAGGTGACTGAATCCTCATACCGTTTCACCACTTTTTGACAGTGGGATAAATAGTTGTTTTACGCTCTTTAGGGTAATTTATCCAAATTGAACATGGGAATAACTGTAAATTAGTGTAAATCTAACAGATAGATTCACCTTGTCCAGTGCAGTCCTGTCAGTGATTTTCCAGTGATGGGATTTCAATTTGAAAATAACACAAAAGGACTCTATTTTTTCCTCGTGTCTCTTCCCCTTTCCCCTCTTCCTGTAGGTATATAACTCTTGCACAGAACATAAGAACGTTTTCTTCGGAAGTCTGCTGAGCTCTTCTCTTTTACTGACATGATGGTAGGGTAACAAACAATATGTCACACGCTCTAACAAAAATGATGTTTGTCCTGTCTATACTACTGATATGTGTCGAAATAATGAAGATATTGGGAGGGTGGACAATATATCGACGAGAGAGAGGGAAAGGGAGAGAGAGAGGGAGAAGGAGAGATATACTTTTCGTCTGGATAAGGGAGAGATGGACAGGGAGGTGGGAAAACAATGACAGAACTTCTGAGTGGGTGGAAAGAGGGGGAAGTGAGGGGAGGTTTGGACGAAAAAATATTTCTTCCTCTGCAATTTATTAAATTACTACAATACAATTTAATGATATTTCTTCCTCTTCCTCCTCCTTCTTCCTTTTCTTCTTCAGGACGAAAAGTTTAAAGTAATTCAATTTCGAGGACACAAAAATGATGGGTATCAGTACGTGACTATCATAAGTGCGGGATATATAAAGGTGTCCCCTGACCCTTAGCCCTCGCCGATTCTACCTCTATCTCTGCCCGGATCATACCTCTCGCTAATTCTACTCCTACACTCTCGATATTTTCATCCCGCCCTCGGCCCCTATTCTTTCCCCTCTCTGACCCTTGTCCTAATAATACTGCTCACCGGTTCTTCCCCTTCAAATTCTTACCCCCACTCTTCTATCATATCCCTACCCCTCCCTTTTGGACAGGACAGGGCTAGAAAATTAAGTTCATTATACTTGGCATATCTCTCTCATGTCTCACACGTTTCTATTCTGTCTCCTTTGCCATTTCTCTTTACCTTGTCTTTCAATTTCTCACCCCTTTCCACTTTTCCAGCCCTGTATTTTTTCGTTCTCTTGCTCGTATCTCGTTTGTACGTATTTTGCCTTGAACTTCTCGACGTAGGAAGATAACTTTGTTGTCTTTTGAAAGAATTTCTAAATTCTGCCATTTCGAACTGTTTTCGAGTAAGTTTAGATACATACGTAGGAATTGTACGAAATAGTTGAAGCGGCTTTTGGCCCCTGAACAAAGAAATTGATTCCATAGTTTCAAGAACAACTTGGACAAAGAATTTTGATTTTTTTGTGAACACGAGTACCTAACTGATAAAAAGAAGAACAAACAATCTGACCTAAAAAAAAATCTTCAAAGGTTGTACTGAAAACTTTCTTTCCTACTAAAGCTCTTTAGATCTAAATCTATAGCTAATCTGACCTCCCCCTCTTCCTTCCTTTTCCTCTCATGTTCCTTCTATATGCCAAGAAATTTCCCTTAATTCCGTTATCAATTTTTTAGGACAAACTAAAAAGTTTTTCTCAATTATATTATAATGGAGCCAAAGTTTATAATTAGTTTCCAAAAGGAATGAAGAAATGGTCGATGATAAAGTGCCCCTAACTGAGGGCTGAAATAATACCAATAACGGTAAGAAAAAAAAAAAAAAAAAAAAATTTGCCATACTCGACACCATTCCAAAAAGGAAAAAAAAAAAAAAAAAAAAAAAAAATTTGCCATACTCGACACCATTCCATAAATTTTGTGAAGGTACCAAGTGAAGGTTTCATTTTACGTATACTTAATTTCCGTTTGAATACATAGTAGAATTCTATCTATTCAAAATCTTTCTATTGTCGCTTAGGAATATCTGGGGACCCCCGTCATAAAATTTAAACTAGGTCACAAGAAAAAAAAAAAAAGAAAAAAAGGGAAAAAAAAAAAAAAAAAAAAAAAAAAAAAACAATATTCCCATACTCGACACCATTCCATAAATTTTGTGAAGGTTTCATTTTACGTACTTAATTTCCGTTTGAATACATAGTAGAATTCTATCTATTCAAAATCTTTCTATTGTCGCTTAGGTAAGTTCATTATACTTGGCATATCTCTGGGGACCCCCGTCATAAAATTTAAACTAGGTCACAAAAAAAGCGCTGAAAAGTTCTAATGCATGGTAGGTACTAATATTAACGCCGGTATTAAAATTGAAAAAGTTTAAGGCGAGAACTTCAGAATAAATTTATTACGTTTGAAATACTCTAATATACTTCCAAGCCTTAAGTCTGGGCATAAAGCCATGCTTTTTTTTACCCAAACAATTACCCCTATATTTTACGTTAGAGAGAATGAGCGATTGAAAACTCTCCTGGGCTTTGGCCGACACTCTTAATACTTCGGTACCTATTTATTGCATTCGATTTCATGAAGAAGAGCCAATGCTAGCGCTCCGCCAAGTTTAAAACGGCAAAATACTGAAAATAGAGCTCCAAGGAGACCCTGTTTCATTTTTCGCTCTAATATATTGTACCAATTATTTTGACTCCTTGGAATGAACACTTCAGGAAAAAAAAGAAGAGGAAAAAAAAAATGTAAAAGTTTTGAACCCTCTCTTGTACAAGTTTTACATTCAAGCATTTTTGCCCTTTTTCTTGCAATTTACATTCAAATAGCGTGGCCCAGTGTTTCTCAGACGTAGGCCAGTGGTTAAAGGTAACTTTTTTGCAAAACGTTCAAGTGGTTTAACCAATGTAGGTTTTTGTCTTACCTAACTGTAATAATGTAACATGTCCTCAAGGTAAAAAGATTTCAAGGGTGTCCTCAAAATTCAGGATGGGGATACAACCTAGGAATAGTCTGAGTAGACACAATCCAAGTATCCAGGGTATCCCCAATTCACGGATAGATAGGTGGGTACTCCCGTTAAAAAAATACACAAGTGTTGTTTACTTGAAGAAGATTTTTTTTTCCTTTCTCAATAGATAGGATTATAGGTTCACATTCAGGCGACTGTTTCATCGACGTTCTAAATGACAAATTATACTGTCCACTAATACAAGGCCACAGGAAATCCAGGAATAGAGTACGTATAAAATTCAGAACAAAGTTAAACTTTCTATAACAGCCTTAATCCTCATAAATGCGAAATCCACTTTAGTCACCCCTGAAGGCTTTATCTTGTAATCGCGGAGAAAAACTAATTTCAATTTCATAATTCAAGAGAATTATTTTTATATGTTCAGCTCTACATTCATTACTATGGCACTCATTGCACTTAAGGTCCCCTTCCCTTATCATAATTACCATTTCACTCATTAAATTTGGATTAAATGAAAATTTTAAAATGGCAGAAGGGGTGCAATTTAGTTCTACAGAGCACTTTATTCTTCGGAGCGAATTCTTCCTAATACTCATAATTCTGCTTTATTGGGTCCAATGATTTATTGGAGTTACGTGAACTTTTTTTCTAATTATTAATGAAACTTGGATTGAGGGAAATTATGACTCACTATGTCCTAAATTGATTTTATTTGCAAATGATTTTATTTGTTTTTCGATGACCTAAGTTCAATGCTCAGAGTTGGAGTTACGTGAACTTTTTTTCTAATTATGAATGAAACTTGGATTGAGGGAAATTATGACTCACTATGTCCTAAATTGATTTTATTTGTTTTTCGATGACCTAAGTTCAATGCTCAGAGACCTAAGTTCAATGCACACTAGTGATTAAAGATTCTTTGGACAGAAATGTTGCTCAGGAACATCTGTTATCCAGGTCAATGTTATAGATTGTTACAGTATTGTGAGTTATGTACAATAAAGATTCTTTGGACAGAAATGTTGCTCAGGAACATCTGTTATCCAGGTCAATGTTATAGATTGTTACAGTATTGTGAGTTATGTACATATGTGTAATGACATCGAAAAGAGATATGTGTAGTATGTATAAGGATAAAGAAACTCTTTTTCTAATGGAAAAGGAAGAAATCTTGAGTGCCTTTATTATACTTACCTATAGAGGAAAGTAGAAGAAAAATCAATAAAATATTTTTATCTGACAAAGAAGCAGAGAAAGGGAAAGATAAAGAATAATAAAAAGTAAACGGGAATGACAATAGAAAGAATTCCACTTATTTTACGGCCATTGATCACAAGAAATTTATGGCTTGCTGTGGTTAAGAGGAAAAGAGGATAAGAAAAGAAGAGAAAAAGTGTACCAAGAACATTGTGTGTAAGGTAGAAATGTTTGGAGATATGTAGGTGCAAGGTACGAAGATAAGAGAACGGTCAGGAAAACAATTTGATGAAAGAATTTTGTCCAAATTTCAAAAGGGAAAGAAAATGCTTTCGGAGGAAAATTTCCCAAGGAAAATAAATTGCAAGTATATCACAGAAAAGGAAAACTCCCTACGCTAAACGGTGTACATTGAGCAAGAAATTTATTTTCGGGTTCCATCTAATATATTTTTTCTCAGAAGCATGTACCTAATATGAGCCCTGAGCAAGAAATTCTAACTAGGTATGTCAAACGAACCATCACGAACCTCATCTAACTGCCTTGCCTGGGGAAGTGAGGTTCGAATCCCCACGTGTGACAAGCAAAAGTATACCCATTCTTGGAATTTTTGGGCCTCTGTGAGCTTAGTTACTACTAATGAAGCACTTTCTCAGAAGCATGTACCTAATATGAGCCCTGAGCAAGAAATTCTAACTAGGTATGTCAAACGAACCATCACGAACCTCATCTAACTCCCTTGCCTGGGGAAGTGAGGTTCGAATCCCCACGTGTGACTCCAATTACACTAAAGGAAATATTCGGACTCATCCTTAACACCAGAATGGAAGAGGCAATAATTCAATTAAGACCGAAAGGCGAAAACATTTAGTCCTGTATTTAGTTTAGTCATCAAGAAAACTGGACATCGGAGTTTTCCACAGAATTATCAGCCCTTTAACTCCCAGGGTGCCAGCCTAGTTAGCTTGGTTTGTTGCGCGTCTGCCTTGAAAGCGCTAGGTCGTGGGTGCGATTTCCGCCAGGGGATAATGTTCGTTCCTGAACGGATAATGTTCGTTCTCGGAACGGCTGGCTTTCTCCTATCCTGTCTCCCTTGTAAGCGCTAGGCCGTGGATGTGATTGCCGCCCGGGGCGGATTTTATCCTGAACGGATAATGTTCGTTCTCGGAACGGCTGGCTTTCTCCTATCCTGTCGTCCTTCTCTCTTCGATTTCAGATCGATAAGACCTTAGCAGTTACAGTTCCCTCTATCCAAACTGGAATTCAAAGTTTCGAAATCTTTGTGAGAGGTGCCATGTATCATTCATTGACAGGATATTACGTCATCTCTGGAAAAATGAAATGTGAATGAAGTGATGACTTTGATCCCTATGATGACGTCAGTAAAGGGGACTGAGAGGGCGGGAGTGTCAGAGGAAACCAACAAGAGAGTGGGAGGGAGAGAGAGAGAGAGAGAGTGAGAGAGAAAGAGAGTTGAAAGAAGCGACGGAGAGATAGAGAATTACAAAGGCAGAGGTTGCCATTGCAGTATCTTAAGAGTCAAAGGCATAGCAGTTCAGCAAGTCGACACATAACTTTCCCAAAGTAGCAGAGTATGTATCTCACACTCTTATAGAGAATTACAAAGGCAGAGGTTGCCATTGCAGTATCTTAAGAGTCAAAGGCATAGCAGTTCAGCAAGTCGACACATAACTTTCCCCTGCAGTTATCACATCATTCTATTGGACTTCGTATCAACGTTTGGTATCCGTCCGTATTCTTTGATCCTCCTCCGGTATCTATGTGTATCTGAGTTCTAAATTTGCTTACAGAAACATTTTCATTATCATTTCTGATGAAAAAACACCAATTAAGACCGAAAGGCGAAAACATTTAGTCCTGTATTTAGTTTAGTCATCAAGAAAACTGGACATCGGAGTTTTCCACAGAATTATAAGCCCTTTAACTCCCAGGGTGCCAGCCTAGTTTGCTTGGTTGGTTGCGTCTGCCTTGAAAGCGCTAGGCCGTGGGTGCGATTCCCGCCAGGGGATAATGTTCGTCCCTGAACGGATAATGTTCGTTCTCGGAACGGCTGGCTTTCTCCTATCCTGTCGTCCTTCTCGTCTCGATTTCAGATCGATAAGACCTTAGCAGTTACAGTTCCCTCTATCCAAACTGGAATTCAAAATTTCGAAATCTTTGTGAGGGGTGCCATGTATCATTGACAGGATATTACGTCATAGGAGCGTTCTGGAAAAATGAAATGTGAAGGAAATGATGACTTTGATCCCTATGATGACGTCAGCAAAGGGGATTGAGAGGGCGGGAGTGTCAGAGGAAACGAACAAGAGAGTGGGAGGGAGAGGTACAATACATAATACCTATGTACATCAATAAAACGGCTGTTTGCTCTTGTGATATTGAGATGATACAAACTGCAAACAAAGCTAAAAATTGGTACTGTACCTAGAGGAATATTTGTTGAGGAAGGGTGCGGTCACTTTCTAATACTTACCTCGTTAAGCTGAGATAGTGTTGACTTAAAGCTTATACCCACAATCTCACACCATTTGATTATTTCAAGCAGAAATTCTCCAAGTACAAGTACATCCTTGTAGATGTAGAAATTGTAGATGGTATAGATTACAGATTGAATCCTTGGTCCACAATCTCACACCATTTGATTATTTCAAGCAGAAATTCTCCAAGTACAAGTACATCCTTGTAGATGTAGAATTGTAGATGGTATAGGTATAGATTATACAGATTGTATCCTTGGCGCGTTTATTGAAGGAATTATCTTCCTATAGAACAAAGTAGCATAATGGAGAGAGGGTTTACCAGATTAATTAGAACAGATATAAGCAGCACGGTTCGGTGTGGATAATTAAATTTTTTTGAAGCGCAGAAAGTTCTTTCAAATTTGAAAATGAAAATAGGTCATGAGGCACGGTTCGGTGTGGATAATTAAATTTTTTTGAAGCGCAGAAAGTTCTTTCAAATTTGAAAATGAAAATAGGTCATGAGGTACGCGCAGTACGACGTGCTTTTGCTGGAATACTTGACTATCCTTGGTGCATTCTTTTGTTTCTCGCTTTGAATGTTCCGACATGCTTTCCAGGTATTTTTATTACCTGATAGAGTCTTGTGAAATGAATGTGGTAGGGATGATATGACTCTATACTCTCTATAGTCTGTACTATTATTAGCTATTTCTCCTAGAATCATGGCCCTTTTTCTGAGTCTTAATGTTCACTGAGTCTCTTTTCCACCGTCTACTACGCACAGGGCGCTGGTTTTTTACATTTCCTACCCTTTAGTGTCCTTCATAATTATTATTATTTTTTTTGGAGATTGTGGTTGGTACAAATGCGTGTACATTCGGAATTTTAAGGTAGTGTGAGACAAAATAAGATCAGTTTTTTGGGCTTGTGTCTGAGAATTTGTGTTTGTCTATGTTGGGTAAACTCAAAATAATTAACTTTTTTTGAAAATCTTTGGATCAATTAGCAAATTCCAGGCTTTTAAATGGTCTCTTATTCTGATTCACCTACCTAATTTCAGACGCCCGCTTGTTGAGAGTATGCGTAGGTATTATGCGTGTACATTCGGAATTTTAAGGTAGTGTGAGACAAAATAAGATCAGTTTTTTGGGCTCGTGTCTGAGAATTTGTGCTTGTCTATCTTGGGTAAACTCAAAATAATTAACTTTTTTTGGATATCTTTGGATCAATTAGCAAATTGCAGGCTTTTAAACGGTCTCTTATTCTGATTCACCTACCTAATTTCAGACGCCTTTTTTCAGACATCAAAATGGGAGGTAGGTATTGTGTCTCTTATCGTCCATCTGATGGACAGACTAACGGGTGGGCATGTTACGACACAGACCACAGGAGTCTAATGTATCAGTTGTTTCATTGCTACGAAATAAAAATGGCGAGCTTCATTTTTCTCTCCTATACGACGCCAGACTCCGACTTGGAAAGTATTTATGTTAATAAATGCAAATAATTATTGAAATAATTATTTAGAAAAGAGTCTTCACAAATTATAATAAAATTGAGATTCGACATTCAACTAAAAAAAGTTTGGTGAGCTTTCGGGAATACTCAGATTCCCATCGTCAGACCAAGATCGCGAGAGAGGTGTTGGCTCTACGAGCGCTGGAGTTCAACTCCTTAGTTGAATGTCGAATCTCAATTGTCTTTTAAAATTTTATTTAAAATGTTAACTTGTTTAGTCTGTTTGTTTTCGGTCTCTTTTCTCATTCTATCTATCTCTCTCCCTCTGATAGTATAAGCAGGGTACATTCTATTCTATTCTAATAGGCCCCATTGGTTCCATCTGAAAAGATCTTAAAACTACCTGTCATCAAGAAAAAGATCGAGATAAATCTTCATTTGTGAAAGAGGAAATTTATTTCATTTTTGGTTATGTACCTATACTACCTATCTACTCCTAGGTAGGTAGTAATTATTAAAGAGATTTTAGAGATCTTAAAACTACCTGTCATCAAGAAAAAGATCGAGATAAATCTTCATTTCTGAAAGAGGAAATTTATTTCATTTTTGGTTATGTAGATACCTATACTACCTATCTACTCGTAGGTAGTAATTATTAAAGAGATTTTACACTTCCCAAAAACTATAACCATTGCTAAGGATAAAATTTTGGTTTCTGCTCATGCAGAGAAGCTCAGAATTGGAATGATCAGTTCTCTTTAATATACCCAGAGTTCACAATTGACGCTTTAGTTCCCGTTCTCTCCAACTCCAATATACCCACGGTTCACAATTGACGCTTTAGTTTCCGTCAATGTGTCTTTATTCAATACAGGTGGAATGTTCACAGTAGCAGAACCTTGAACAGCGGCACCTTCCAAGGGAGTAGGCAACATGTTGAGAGGGGTTCCTTGGAGGTTTTTCTTAGCCGAGATTCCCAGATTGTAGTCAGCTCGAAAAGCGCTAAAAATACACATATAAAAGATAATATTAATAATGGCGCATATACTCAAAACACATGGCTTCCGAGTTTAACAGATAGGTAGTAACTTCTGGAAGTTAACATTTTTTAGGTACATCTACGTAATATTTTTTGCAACTTGAAACCCACACTAGGTTCACACTGCACAGTAAAAAAAACGGCGACGTTTTTTTACTGTTGGACAGTAAAAAACTGTTCCGTTCCGTTGAGTTCACACTAGACAGTAAAAAAACGTTTTTCATTGTCAAAATGAATACTCATATTACTCATACTCATGTTGTCCAGTTCGTAAATTATAGATCTAAAGTAGGTATTTAAAAGTTTTACCTAGTAATAAAAACTTTCAAAATAATTCAGATAAAAATAAGAATATGTATAATATTTTTATTTTTATCTGAATTATTTTTTTAAATATTTCACGATTAGGTACCTATCAAAAAACAATTTTATTTCAAAATAATCAAAACTCTCAAAATTATTATTTTTTTGGGAAATTCTTAGCCGAGATTCCCAGATTGTAGTCAGCTCGAAAAGCGCTAAAAATACACATATAAAAGATAATATTAATAATGGCGCATATACTTAAAACACATGGCTTCCGAGTTTAACAGATAGGTAGTAACTTCTGGAAGTTAACAGAAATTTGAGACAAGAAAAAAAGCGGACGGACAACGTTCAGAACGTTCAAGTGTGAACACGCTCATTCAATTACAAGCGCCACTGAATTATCAACGGTTTTTTACTGAAATTACTGTTCGACGGTTTTTTTACTGTTCGACAGTAAACGTTGGTTAATGTGAACACATCAATTTAAATGCATGCGCCACTTGAAAAATAAAATCTGTCCCAGTAAAAAAACGGGACACTTAAAAAACGTCGCAGTAAACAACTGTGCAGTGTGAACCTAGTGTTAATTGATTTGATTGAAGAACATCAATTCAGATAAAAGCCACACCCAAATTTGCTCCACTGCTACACTTTGCAGGGGCAGTAAAACCGCACTGATGAATAAACAAAAATAACAGAAAATCAGATAAATATAAATAATATAACTTACGAAACTAAAACACCATTGCTGACCAGACAGAAGACAAGACAGAGCACCAGTGCATTGACCATTCTCTTCATCTCGAAAAAACAAGAACGAATCAACTAGAAGATTTCTGGAGATAGAAACGAGTGATCGTACTTTTCTATCAGCAAAGATTACTGGAATACAGTTGGGTGTCACATTTTCCGAGTATAAATACCTAAAGATGGTAACGTTGAGTAAGGTTTTTGCTGGGAGCTCATTAGTCCACATGCTTTTTGATTTGAAAACAAATAAATCACCATTGTTTTTAGCCCGTCCTTCCTTTATTAAATTACAATAGTAATAATAAAAGGCATAAGGGACGGACTAGTGTATTCGCTTCGGTGTCGTCCGTGTGTCTGTCTGTGTGTCTGACTCCATAGAAGGACTTATCCAAACCTAGTCGACCTATATATCAAATTAAAGGTCTTTCTACCAGGAACACGACAGTGGTGGTGCCAAAAAAAAAAAAAAAACTGGTTTTGGGGGGATTTTTTTCACATTTTCTCACACAAATGAGCTCTGATCTTGAAATTTGTCGCGGCGACCTATGAACTCAAAGCGAGAAAGTTTTAGATAACACTTCAGTCGATAATTTAAGACCGGTTTTAGCGTCACCTGTGTTAACGTACGCCGAGAAAGGCCAATAAATGGATGGGTGACTTAAACCTTATATTGGGAATAAAGGGAGAACGGGCTCTAGTCTTGATTTTAAATCATTACATGAAAGTAAAATCGAAAAATCAAATCAATAATAATAATAAACTGAATATTAAACAAATTAGGTACCTAGGTACATAAATACTGATTTTCTCTAATCACGATCGAATAAACTACGGGCTAAAAAATTCCCGGAGGGACGGGCCCAGTTTGTTTTCATGTACCTACGTATGAGAGGGAAAAGAAGAAAGAAAAAAATCTACTATGATTATTTCAAAAGGAAATGTGTTCAAACAATATTAATGTTTTTGAAGTGATCTACATAAATGACAAATGAATTGTAAACATGATAGTTTGGAGTTAAAATGCGTCAAACAATTCCTTCTTGATTTGCAGATGTGTACTTAATTACTCCAAGGTTTGTTTTGTTGTTTTGAACAAAACAAACCTTGGAATAATTAGCTCCTTCATGTGTTATCCATCAACTAACACGAAAGAATATACCCACCCAAAGCTCGAGTGTGTACTCTAATAAAAAATAAAAAAAAAAGGTCGGGACCTGGTAGTCCCATTAAAGAAAGCATAAACCGATATTTCAACATAAAATAAATTAAAATTTATTTGTTGTATACAAAATATTTATGTGCTTATCCGTTCTACCACAATTCTGCGTAGCCTTGTTGATTCAGGTTTTCAAGTTGTAGATCCGGGAAAAGCTTCTCCTCCTTGGTTCTTTTTGCCGTCTGTTTTGCAACAGAGTCACAAATTTGCCCTTGCTCTAGTTGTTAGAATGTTTCATTTGGATATTAATAGATCTCAGAATTGTTCACATCTCTAATGAACAGTTGAAAATGGTTCGCCAACTCAGTTAGCTTGGAGGGTAGCACCTCTGTTTTGTAAGCATTAAGTCGTGCAGTCGTGGGTTCGATTCCCGCCCGGGGCAAACTTATCCTAAACAGATAAGGTTCGACCTCGGAACGGCTGGTTTGCTCCTATCTTGTCATTGCCCTCTCTTGGATTTCGGGACTTTCAGACCTCCGGGGTAATAATTCTCTTGAGAAAGAAAGTTCAATTTGGCTGTTGTAGTAGCGGCTTCAGCTGTAGCCGAATGATGATGGCAGAATAAAGAAAGGATATCTTTTCTTTTTTTCTGCCATACACCGGGGTGATGGTCTCTAGCCATGTTTAATTGGGTCGTCCTGAACCTCAGTCAACCATCCTGAGAACTTGTGCTTGTTCTTTAAAAGCAGAGAGAACCTTTTGAAAACTGCCAGCTAGCTAGAGGGTAATTTGGTCAGTTCCTCTATCTCTTCATCTCTTCTCTACCTTGTCTGTCCGTTCTAATCTTACAGGTCACGAGGCTACTTGGTCAGGTATTAGTGTGACCAGTTGATTGTTATTGTCCACTTGTCCGTTCTAATCTTTTCCTACCTTGTCTGTCTGTTCTAATCTTACAGGTCACGAGGCTACTTGGTCAGGTATTAGTGTGACCAGTTGATTGTTATTGTCCACTTGTCCGTTCTAATCTTTTCCTACCTTGTCTGTCTGTTCTAATCTTACAGGTCACGAGGCTACTTGGTCAGGTATTAGTGTGACCAGTTGATTGCTATTGTCCACTTGTCCGTTCTAATCTTTTCCTACCTTGTCTGTCTGTTCTAATCTTACAGGTCACGAGGCTACTTGGTCAGGTATTAGTGTGACCAGTTGATTGTTATTGTCCACTTGTCCGTTCTAATCTTTTCCTACCTTGTCTGTCTGTTCTAATCTTACAGGTCACGAGGCTACTTGGTCAGGTATTAGTGTGACCAGTTGATTGCTATTGTCCACTTGTCCGTTCTAATCTTTTCCTACCTTGTCTGTCCGTTTTAATCTTACAGGTCACGAGGCTACTTGGTCAGGTATTAGTGTGACCAGTTGATTGTTATTGTCCACTTGTCCGTTCTAATCTTTTCCTACCTTGTCTGTCCGTTCTAATCTTACAGGTCACGAGGCTACTTGGTCAGGTATTAGTGTGACCAGTTGATTGCTATTGTCCGTTCTAATCTTTTCCTACCTTCTCTGTCCGTTCTAATCTTACAGGTCACGTGGCTACTTGGTCAGGTATTAGTGTGACCAGTTGATTGCTATTGTCCACTTGTCCGTTCTAATCTTTTCCTACCTTCTCTGTCCGTTCTAATCTTACAGGTCACGAGGCTACTTGGTCAGGTATTAGTGTGACCAGTTGATTGCTATTGTCCGTTCTAATCTTTTCCTACCTTCTCTGTCCGTTCTAATCTTACAGGTCACGTGGTAACCTGGTCAGGTATTAGTGTGACCAGTTGATTGCTATTGTCCACTTGTCCGCTCTAATCTTTTCCTATAATAATATAACTTACGAAACTAAAACACCATTACTGACCAGACAGAAGACAAGACAGAGCACCAGTGCATTGACCATTCTCTTCATCTTGAAAAAACAAGAACGAATCAACTAGAAGATTTCTGGAGATAGAAACGAGTGATCGTACTTTTTCTATCAGCAAAGATTACTGGAATACAGTTGGGTGTCACATTTTCCGAGTATAAATACCTAAAGATGGTAACGTTGAGTAAGGTTTTTGCTGGGAGCTCATTAGTCCACATGCTTTTTGATTTGAAAACAAATAAATCACCATTGTTTTTAGCCCGTCCTTCCTTTATTAAATTACAATAGTAATAATAAAAGGCATAAGGGACGGACTAGTGTATTCGCTTCGGTGTCGTCCGTGTGTCTGTCTGTGTGTCTGACTCCATAGAAGGACTTATCCAAACCTAGTCGACCTATATATCAAATTAAAGGTCTTTCTACCAGGAACACGACAGTGGTGGTGCCAAAAAAAAAAAAAAAAAAAAAAACTGGTTTTGGGGGGATTTTTTTCACATTTTCTCACACAAATGAGCTCTGATCTTGAAATTTGTCGCGTTGACCTATGAACTCAAAGCGAGAAAGTTTTAGATAACACTTCAGTCACCTACATATGTTAAGCTGAGCTCTGATCTTGAAATTTGTCACGACGACCTATGAACTCAAAGCGAGAAAGTTTTAGATAACACTTCAGTCGATAATTTAAGACCGGTTTTAGCGTCACCTGTGTTAACGGCGTCACCTATGTTAAGCTACGCCAAGCAAGGCCAATAAATGGATGGGTGACTTAAACCTTATATTGGGAATAAAGGGAGAACGGGCTGGGCTCTAGTCTTGATTTTAAATCATTACATGAAAGTAAAATCCAAAAATTAAATCAAGAATAATAATAAACTGAATATTAAACAAATTAGGTAGGTACTGATTTTCTTTAATCACGATCGAATAAACTACGGGCTAAAAAATTCCAGGAGGGACCGACCTAGCTTGTTTCATGTCCCTCCATCTCTCCCCTTTCTTCCTACGCCGAGCAAGGCCAATAAATGGATGGGTGACTTAAACCTTATATTGAGAATAAAGGGAGAACGGGCTCTAGTCTTGATTTTAAAACATTACATGAAAGTCAAATCGAAAAATCAAATCGAGAATAATAATAAACTGAATATTAAACAAATTAGGTAGGTACTGATTTTCTTTAATCATCTCTCCCCTTTCTTTTCTCTTCTACCTTCTCTTTCTGTCCTTCTCTCCCTTTCCATTTCTTCTTTCCTTTTCCCTTCTCTTTCTGTACTCCCCTTTCTTCTCTCCTCGTCTCTTCTCTTTCTGGGCTCTCTACTCCTGACCAAGCAAAAGAGTGAATTGAAACTTGGGAATTAATTTCATAATCAGACGAGGGGAAACACTCCCGCCCTCCGCTCTCAGCTCTAGTGCATTCAGCATTGAGAGTACAAGCTCTCTCCTCAAGACCTGTGTATTGTTTCAACCCAGGCAAAACTTTTGTTATCGGGACGAACTTTTCCAGTTTCAATGCTCCGCCTGCTGCCGTGTCTGCTGCTCAAAATAAATAAAATTCTGCTCTCTCGAACAATGGCGAACTCTCAGATTCTGATGAATGGAAAAGGGAGAGGGAAGGAGAGAGGAAAAAAGGGTTTGGTGGAGAGAGAAAGAGAGGGAGAGAGAGACCAAAAAAGGGGGATATATTAGGAGGAGAGCGAGGTCAAAATAAATAAAATTCTGCTCTCTCGAACAATGGCGAACTCTCAGATTCTGATGAATGGAAAAGGGAGAGGGAAGGAGAGAGGAAAAGAGGGATTGGTGGAGAGAGAAAGAGAGGGAGAGAGAGACCAAAAAAGGGGGATATATTAGGAGGAGAGGGAGGGAGTGAGGGAATGGGGGGGAGAGCTTACTATGTATCTGTTCATTGTTTGTACAGTCAGTCAAATATAGCGGGTGACTATGATTGGACTGTTGTTTAACATTCCTTGTTACCGGTCAGCATTGACCAACAAAAGGAGGATTTTGTCAACAGGTGTACGTATCACCTTTTCTAAGAAATTTGTATGAGACTTCAGAGAGAAAGGATGTATTTTCAATAAGACCGAAGGGATAAGGAGCATCTTCACTTGATTGTTGATTTGCTTCTGCTCCAAGTCAAGTCATAGCATTTAACACCTACTGTATGAGGATTTGAATTTTGGAGTTTGTGGCAAGCATTTATTTTGGCACTGTTGGAACATCTTGCCGGCATAGCGCATGTTGCTGTGAACTTATTCTGGACATAGACATATAGCCTAGCTTCAAAAGTAATACTAAACTAGCTTTACATTACACCTAACAAGCTAAAGCTACACTGTAGATCGATATCTAAAACGAAAGTCCGGTACGTGCTTCATCGAGTGATGTTTGAATTAGGTTTGTGTTTATAGTTCAAGCAGAAAATAAAACAAAATGGTGTTTTAAGTGCTCCTGCCAAGTTTTTCTCACATATTTCAGCAAAGAAACGGGTGCTGCTCCTTTCTCAATGTTTGTTTTCTCAGAATTCTGAAAGACAAAGGCCAGCAGAAACTGCTACTTTCCTTTTTCCTTGAATATGAATAGTACCTAGTGTAAAATCTGATAACTAATGCGCTCTGTTTTCAAACAATTGATGACATATTTATTCATGCGGTGTAATCTTCCAAAGAAGGTATTGCTAGCTCAGTAAGCGAAGACTAGACATGAAGTGGGCCTTTCTTCATGTTTTTCAAGTCTGCGTGACGGTCTTGTGGTTATGATTTTAATTCCTGTCGCATTGTGTGCTGTGCCAGCTGGCTCTAGTTTCACATCAGTCCTATAAGCAGCGTTTCTATTGTTAAAGTCAACTTTCAAGCTTCCATAAATCAGGTATCAAAAATACATAATACCTATGTACATCAAATAAAACGGCTGTTTGCTCTTTGTGATTGAGATGATACAAACTGCACACAAAAGCTAAAAGATTGGTACTGTACCTTAGAGGAATATTTTGTTGAGGAAGGGTGCGGTCACTTTCCTAATACTTACCTCGTTAGCTGAGATAGTGTCTGACCTTAAAGCTTATACCACAATCTCAACCATTTTGATTATTTCAAGCAGAAATTTTCAGTCAAGTACATCCTTGTAGGATGTACGAATTGTAGATGGTATAGGTATAGATTACAGATTGTATCCTTGGCGCGTTTTATTGAAGGATTATCTTCCTCATAGAACAAGTAGCATAAATGGAGAGAGGGTTTACCAGATTAATTAGGAACAGATATAAGCAGCACGGTTCGGTGTGGATAATTAAATTTTTTTGAAGCGCAGAAAGTTACCTTTTCAAATTTGAAAATGAAATAGGTCATGAGGTACGCGCAGTACGAGGCTTTTGCTTGGAATACTTGACTAATCCTTGGTGCATCTTTTGTTTCTCGCTTTGAATTGTTCCGACATGCTTTCCAGGTATTTTTTATTACCTGATAGAGTCTTGTGAAATGAATGTGGTAGGGATGATATGACTCTATACTCTCTCTATAGTCTGTACTATTATTAGCTATTTCTCCTAGAATCATGGCCCTTTTTCCTGAGTGTGGTTTGTATTTCTCTTTTATGTAGTTCTCTCTCTCTCTCTCTCTCTCTCTCTCTCTCTCTCTCTCTCTCTCTCTCTCTCTCTGAGTAAAATCAAAAAATGATTGTAAGTACATATACCTCTCATCAGATCGGCAAGAAGAGAATATTGGTTCCCTCACATCATGCTGGAGATTTGGGGAAATAGAAAACAAAATAAAAGAGTAAACAATTTTCCGCATTAGCTTTCGTGGCTTTCCTCTAGTCTCTCTAGTTACTCCATTTCCCCCATTGCTATCAGCTATACAACCTGATAAGTCAGTGGTGGCGTCTCATTTACT
The DNA here is from genome assembly GCF_000475195.1 of Diaphorina citri. Lineage (NCBI taxonomy): Eukaryota > Metazoa > Arthropoda > Insecta > Hemiptera > Psyllidae > Diaphorina > Diaphorina citri. The sequence continues at coordinate 44,973 of NW_007379181.1, read as the reverse complement.
CGATAGCCTGATACGTCAGGCCAGTCGCCTGATCAAGTCTACCTGACAGGTACATCTGATCAGGTCCGCTTGTCAGGTCTACCTGATAGTGAGTGGTTGGCCTTATTAGGTGATCAGGAGACATTTGCTTCTTGTGACTTTGCCATTTCACTAGAGACTTTGTCCAATACAAAGGTCACTCTTGAGTGCAGTTATCACATCATTCTATTGGACTTCGTATCAACGTTTGGTATCCGTCCGTATTCTTTGATCCTCCTCCGGTATCTATGTGTATTATCTGAGTTCTAAATTTGCTTACAGAAACATTTTCATTATCATTTCTGATGAAAGAACACTTTTTTTGTGAATAAACTTTTGTGTTGAAGTGAAGGGGATGCACAATGCACATACAGTGAAGTACAATTTGAGTAGGGAATATAGAAAAATAAAAGTAATAATATAACTATAAGCCCTATGTATTCAAGGAATTTGATTTCCAAAATACCGTACATGGTTTCTGATTTCTCTGTGGTTTCATGTTTGGTTTTGCTATCATTTGTTCAAACTTTAGCTGTGAATTATTGTTGTTTATAGGTCATAATAGGTATATCTGCAATTTAGTTGTATTTATATTTCAGTATGCCACGTGTTCGAGTGAAATGTAAGTGGGAATAACCTTGGGTGATTGGGCATGGGCAATATTCCTCCACACTCAACAAAATCCTGACTAGTGCTTTGCAAGTATTAATTATCATATTTTTTGTACTAGGTAGGTTTTTATTTGTTTGGGTTGTTTCAAGTTTTTTTCTAGTTTGTATGCGTTTCGTATTGTCAACGGACAGGAAAAAAAGCTGGGAAAGCTTCATGCATACTGCAAGATATTTTCCCCAGAATCCATCCAGCATAATATAACTTGAGTTCACTCTGAGGTAGTCTAGTCTCGTCCGGTATGCATTTCAGGAAAGCTTGTGTCTGAATAAATATTGGCTCTCATATGAACACACACACAAACTTGCATTCATTATACAGTTCCAACATAAAAGCCAACACAATGCTCGAAATCTCTTCAGCTAGTTATTCATTTCCTAAACCGTAACAAATGAAATGCTCTTATTCTGTCTCTTTCTATCAACATTATCATTCTTTCTCCTTTCTCTCTTCTTCTCCTTTTTGTTCCGTTTCATGAGAAGGAAGAGAAAAACGTCCTCTGGGAGATATTGTCAGTTTGTATATTCAAAGTGGAGGGAAACTTTAAAATCTCATTTTTCCTGATTTATTTTTCTCCTTCTCACCATTAAATTGAATGATCTTTAGAAAGGATTTATTGCTACTAAATTAGCATAGTTGGCAGACAGAGGGTTCTTGTTGTTCTAGTAAAAAAGTATTATATAAATTGCAGAGAAAACAAATTAATGCAGAAGCAGTAACCTGAAGATGGCATCTGAAATTGTTTGCACAGAAAATGCTGCAGTTTTAATTTTGTCAATTGACATACCTACCTATGTATCTACCCAATCTCCAAATATGAATATTAATAATCCAGAAGGGTATTTATGTTTCCAGAATGGGGACATCAAGTTCAAATAAAAATATCAAATGCGGCGTTTTCTCATTAAAATCATAAAAAAATATTTCAGATTTCCAAATGGCCTGCTGCATTTTCCAATAAATTATGCCGGAAAATTTAATCTAAAAAGCTACAGGGGGTTGTTTTTGTTTGGCATATTTAGTGCTTCTGTAGGAAACGAAAACGACCAGAGCATCCTCCCATTCTCTCATTGTGAACAATATCAATGGAAAATTTGGACAGTCATGCAAAGCTCGTTATTCGAATGGTCGTCGTAATTTTTCCCGCTATTCAGATTTGGTTTTTGCAGCGGGATTTGGTTTCAGTTTTTGCTTTGTCGTCTGACTATTTTACTGTCTATCGGCACAATGTGACTCCATATTTCAATGAGAGTTTCCAGTTTAATAAACGAAGGCAAGATAAATAGCCTCAATGATAGCCAAAATTCGGAGCAGATATAGGTATGTAGGCACCCAGAAAAGAATATCAAGAGAAATGCTAGCCAACCATCAGATTATAAGTACCGTGTTTTACTGTCTGAAACAATACACAATACCCAGGAAACTACTCAAAACCCGAATAACCATCGGTGAACCAATGAATACAAGCAAGTAGGAGAGGGGAGTGAAGACATGAAATATGAATTTTCAATCGTCAAGAGACTAGTAAGCCCAAATGTACAAGAGAGAAAAATGTAAAACAACATGGAGTAGGGAGAAAAAAGTTCCGAAAAGAACTTTTCCTTGGCAAAAAATAAAAATAAAAAATAATAAATAAAAAGGATTTCTTCAGCTTTTTTTACTTTTCTTGCTAGGCCTTAAAAATGTAAAGAATTACAAAATAATATAAAGTGAAAAGAAACGAAAGAGACCTTTGCAAGTCTAAACATTGCTTTTTATCTTTTGAATATATTGTATTGATCCCTAGCGAGTTCTTGTTCAACTTTGGAAGAAAAGAAACAAAAACCTTTCCTTTCCTCCTGAACTGTCAAGATCAACAATGGGGATTTTCATCTCAATTTGTAATTGAAAAAAATGAGAGGAAAGTTGAAGAGGTGGTATCTAGGTACTTACATACGGAAGTATACAGCAAGTGCAAGATAATGGACTTTGGACATGTTAGAACTTTCTCTTATGACGTCTGTCAAATATTGTTTTTTCAAACCCCTTCTACCGGGTATAAGCATGACCACGTGTATTAGGTACCTTGTGTTGTATAGGTACTTACATATATGTAAAGCTGATCAGCTCGTTTCTAAACCGTTTTCTTTGCATATTTAGGTACATAGTGGATTTGACACCTCTGCAGTAGCTAATGGTCACAAACACTGTTTTGTACCAACTGATAATGACCACGTGTATTAGGTACCTTGTGTTGTATAGGTACTTACATATATGTAAAGCTGATCAGCTCGTTTCTAAACCGTTTTCTTTGCTTATTTAGGTACATAGTCGATTTGACACCTCTGCAGTAGCTAATGGTCACAAACACTGTTTTCCAACTGATGATGGTATACTACGAAAGACTCACGGGAAATTAATTGCGCCCGAAAGCAAAACTTGCCAGGAAGGCGCGCGTTAAATTTCCATAATATCATTTGACACGAGACTCGTGTGGGTGTTAATTGCGCCCGAAAGCAAAACTTGCCAGGAAGGCGCGCGTTAAATTTCCATAATATCATTTGACACGAGACTCGTGTGGGTGAAAAATGATAAATGAATTTTGCCGACGGAGAAACCTTTTCACAAGATTTGAACTTTCTCAGTTCCTTAAACTGGGGGTGCCATATGATTATATGGATGACAAAAGGAACAATTTTCCAGCAAGTCATCATCTGACAAAGGCGAAAAAGGAAGAAGAAGAAAGCGGAATATGAAGAAAAGGAAGACGAAGAAGGGATAGATAATGAAGTAGGAAGACGGAATGAAAGGAAGAGAAATTGGGTGACTCGACGTCTCGGCAGGTGTGTTTGAATAAGCGTTGTGATAATATATGACTTTCCGTGCTTTCCAGCTTTCCTCACTATTTGCTATGTCTTGAAGCTTGCAATATGTTTAATCTAAAGTTATTATTACTTCTATGCGTCCAGTCCATAGTACGTTTTCTTCAAAGTAAGGTAAAATGGAAGACGGAATGAAAGGAAGAGAAATTGGGTGACTCGACGTCTCGGCAGGTGTGTTTGAATAAGCGTTGTGATAATATATGACTTTCCATGCTTTCCAGCTTTCCTGACTATTTACTATGTCTTGAAGCTTCAAGTACAATATGTCTGATCTAAAGTTATTAGGTATTACTTCAATGCGTCCAGTCCATATAGTACGTTTGCTCCAAAGTAAGGTAAAACAGTAGAAATAAAACTATGGACCAGTAACCTGTGAAATACTTCACCGTTAACTTCCTCCTATATCAAGAAGGAAAAGAATAGACTGGTATTGGTTCGAATGATAAAGAAACGACAGAAATTCAATTAGTTGGTAGGTAACGTGGAAGTTTTGACAGCAGTATCCTTGGTCGGAGATATTTCCCCCCCACATCACACACTAACGATACTGACAGCATGGTCAGGATAAAACACAGAAAACTAATTTAGATGGGTCACGAGGTCAGCTTGATCTTTTTTGCTGACGACGGCAAAACTGTATGGTCGTCATTACTGTAACGCAAGTTTTGATTAATTGACAGTAGGTAGAACGTCAGGCAATATATCGGAGGGAAATTCATTTTGATTAATGGCGCTCACTTCTTAATATTAACGACGCGCTAAATTGCGTTTTTTTCCCTCCTTCCTTTTTCCTTCCCTCTTTCTTTTCATTAGGTTTTTTTCTCTACCTAATATATTTTATTAACTCTAATAATGCACTAGGCTTTCTTGATGGAAAATCTGTCAGTCTGTTTTGATTTTTTTCATTTTTTGAAAGCTGTATGTTTTCGTGAAGGCGTGTTTCTTTGAGCTTTTGTGGCGTCAAAGGATCTCAGGATCTCGGTTCCCTGGGATCACGGTTTTGTAGAATCAGTTTAGTATAATATAGTCTACAACTTTTCTCTTGTCTTGGTTGTTTTCAGGTGTACAACAGTTCAAAGACTTGTCCGGGTTGGTGGGAGATAACATTCAGCTGCCGTGTGAAGTGAGCGTGGAGAGATGTGGCGAATTTCATAGCATCAAATGGTATCGGGGCAGCTCGAGAATATTCGTGTTCAGTGATATGGGCAACAAAATAGCCCGCAGCGAAGGTGGTTACGTGGACAGGTAAGAGATATTTTTCTGTCGTAATTTTAAAGGAACTTTCCCCCTATATTTTCTAGTCCTGAAGTCTATTTCATCAAGAACTTCTCATTTGTTACACAATCTACATAAATTTACAATAAATTCCGAAATCCCTCCTGGGTTACGATTTACCTCCAATGGTCCGTTTTGTCGGGTACTCGATGGATTCACAAGTCCGTATAATGTTGTAATATTTTAATATATGGAAATTGAAATTAAATCTAAAATTATTTATTACAAATGTGTGTGTGTGTTGTGGGACTTGGGATTCCGGATCCCGGGCTGATGATGGAGGTGGTGGAAATACATTTAGGAAATGAAACGCAAGGTAGGGCGGGACAGGACAGGAAATTATTTCCATGAAGAATTAGCCAGGGTTTTTTGCTGTAATATAGCCGCTGGCAGCGTGGGCTATAAAATTTTCTGACACGTCCATTTTCTTCCTGGGAGACGTGAGAACAAGGCGCTTGAAAAGTTTCGGGTGGTCGGAAAAGATGAAGATGGAAACCGCAGCTCTTAAGTTCGTCCCATCTTCTTGAGGTCAAAGTATTCCGAGTTCAACTCAAACCTTTCCTTTCTTTTCTCTTACTAAATTGGATTTTCTTTAGTTTCTCTGGAAAAATCACTCTTACTTTCGTCAGACTTCTTGTTTCTTTATTATTTTCCGGACATTTATAAAGCCTATCCTCGGCATTGATAAGACACTTTCCGACAGTGTACAAGATAGAATCATCCAGTCTGTATTGGGCCTAAGACGCGTAGCAAGTACACACCTAATTATGTACATACTCTACCAATGTATTTAATTTATAGATAGGTAAGAAGAGTCATCCTTGTAATATCACACTAGCCTGGTTGACCTATGTCAAACTTGGAATTAGTAACCTACCCTCACTCCTGATACCTACAAGGTAGTAATTATTACTCAATAGGGACTGAAAGTAATTTTGACCTGTAATAAAAAATTAATATGGGTTATCCTCGACAGACTATCTATCTATAAACTATGTAGGTATATCCAGTGTATTATAAGCTGCTGATGAAAAGATGTCCCCTGAAGGTTGAAAACTAATTATTTACATTCTCTGTAGCTCCCTCGGAATTTTCCTCACCATGTTCACACTATTTGCCTCCCTCTTATACATTTTCCTCACAAAGTTTTGGGGGGAAAAAGTCGATCTTCGTGTGCTTATACAACTTACAAAGTTAATTAATTTTACAAAATACAAAGTAAGTAGGTATAATTAATACAAGGCCCTGACGTTTTGTCACAAAGGTATTTTGTTTGTGAAAAATTTAGCTACTACCATCATCCCTATCCCTTCACTCATTTCTCGTGAAAATTTCATGTTTCATATTCTCGTGAAGTCGGAAAATAGATGACAGGCTTTTCCTACAAAACCCTTTCAAAATGAGTGACTCTGATATTCATGAATCATTTTGAGACGTGTCGTTTTGTAACACTGCTCACTCATTGCTTTACTACTTGCTCGTACATGGATGAAGAACAATAACCAAGATAAATGGGTTAACAGTTTGTTTGGGGAGAGAACCATTTGGGACGTTAGCAACGTTTTAATATTAAAAAAAAAAACTTACAAAAGAGGAAAAAGATCTTGAATACTCAAATGACAGCCCATCGTTCTTGTTAACAATGTTCCGAATTTTCTGCCTATGTGTCCTGACACTCCTGACTTTGTCCTAACTATAGTCCCATTGCCACAGATCACAGCTATAATCTCCAGTGCATTTCTCCAAAAGTCACAAGTGTTTCTTATGTAAAGAAAATTCTTACCGGGGACTTTGGTGCCACAACTTTTTTTTTGCTACGTGTAGATATTTACCTCTGTGCATTAGACAGTGCACAAGTTGATATAAAATTCCATTACATAACATGCAAGATTCAACTTCAAAAATCCTGAGCACTTAGGAAATATTTTTTCCTACCTCTATTCAAGAACTGCAGGTACAAGTGGATATGAATAGAAACGCCAAGTATATACCGTTTGGTAAATAAATGCATGCAGTTGGAAAAACCACCAGCTTTAAGTTTGTGCTGGTGAGGATTTAGATGCAAAAGAAAACCAGGGGAAAGTTTTCCATACCATGATGTGTAAGTAGGTAATGTACAGATATATGAGGAAGGTATATTAAGTATAGGAGTACTCACATGTGAGTATACTCAGTAACCTCGAGGACAACCTGAGGGTGAAACTTTAAAATAAAAGAGATCTCTACATATATATGTACTATCTACCTACCCACTTCTGGAATTAATCTACATAATATATATAATTATATATAGATCTAAAGTCTTCATATCTACAACTACATAATAAATAAAATTATCATGTTATAATCGTGCAATACATGCATAGTATGCATCTAAAATTTTGCACCTTGATATTCAGTTGTGGCTTCATTTTCAAGCCCCTCTTCGAACTGTCAAATGCCTCTTTGATGTCAATATCTGTAATTGTCAGAACAACGGTATTGCAATCGTTATGATCAAAATAAGCAAATAATTCAAGATCAGCAAGATCTGGTGATTAGGTGATTTTTTTGTACTATAAGCTCTTAGATATAATACCTGAAATAATAATATACTACCACCAGGTATGACCATTATCGTTACATAATACGAACAAATTGAGTTTGTTGATTCGATCTGGAACAACAATATCAAAGAGAGGTACCAATAATTAAGTTTAGTACTCTGTATTCAAAGGTGTAATATCAGGGGAGAGAAATAGGAGGAGGAGAAGGAGGAGGAGGAGAAATGTATTTTTCATAACATTATGCGTACGATTTTGTTTTTCAAACAGAAAATCCAATTTCAAACATGATTGAGTTTTTTCCTCTCTTTTGTTCTCTGTCTGTTGGAGAAAAAATAGAGAGAAGACGAAGAGAGAGAGAGAGAGAGAGAGAGAGAGAGAGAGAGAGAAGGAAAGAGAGAGAGAGAGAGAAGAGAGAGAGAGAGGGAGGGAGGGAAAGAGAGAGGGAGATGGGAAATCGGGCAAATGGGTTTTTCCTAGTGTGGGAGAAAGAAAAACTCAAATACATATTTAGCTTTTTTTTACACATCAGACAGAAAAAAAAAAAATACGAAGAAAAATAAGTATTTAAGATGTCAGCATTTTCCTTTTCCTTTGTACGGGGTGCCCAAAATCAACTACAGCTGATTCTTAGGAACCGCTCCAAAAATACACCGCTCCGCTCTCTTATATTCCACCCATAACCCGTTTCCTGTTTTAAGAGTTAGCTGGATAGCTGGTAGTCTACATATACTCTCACAAGAACAACTATTACATAATTTTAAGATGTCAGCATTTTCCTTTTCCTTTGTACGGGGTGCCCAAAATCAACTACAGCTGATTCTTAGGAACCGCTCCAAAAATACACTGCTCCGCTCTCTTATATTCCACCCATAACCCGTTTCCTGTTTTAAGAGTTAGCTGGATAGCTGGTAGTCTACAGACTCTCACAAGAACAACTATTACATAATTATGTTTTGAACTAAAACCCAAAAATCAGGACTCACCTTTTAGATTCAAATTCAAAGTTGATGAAATTTAACGAGAAATTCCGATGATTGGTCAATATAAATCAGTTAATCCAATAAGGCTACTTGGTCAGGTATTAGTGTGACCAGTTGATTGCTATTCTCCACTAACTCCGACACTGATACGCGTCCCCTCTGCTTGATGAAATCACGAGGCTACTTGGTCAGGTATTAGTGTGACCAGTTGATTGCTATTCTCCACTAACTCCGACACTGATACGCGTCCCCTCTGCTTGTTGAAGGTCGCCACTGAGTTGAGCTCCTCCTGGGAAATGTATATGATTTTGCCCCGGTCATCGATGACACCTGTGAAAATATAAAATAAAAGTAATTAAATTTGCGATTCGGATCAAAAGTTATTAAGTTTGTCAGCTCCCGTGACGTAGTGGTCACTGCGCTCCCCTTGCACGCGAGAGACCCGGGTTCGATTTCCGTCGGGATCAAAAAATTTGCATCATTTCCTTAACAGATAAAGTTTGTTTTCTGAACGGCTAGCCTTCTCCTATCCTGTGCTCCTTCTCTCTTCGATTTAGGATAAGACTTCCTTTAATCAAAGGTGCTGACACCACCCAAGTTCTCGCATTAACTCTTTCAACATACTCGTAGCTTGGTCGTTTTTTCATAGCCTTCTGACGAGAAGGTTCATAATTACCTAATATTTTAGTGGGTAGGTATGTAGCTATACTACTTCTCATATTAAACATATTGGTAGGTATACTGTCTCTTCTTTCCCTGGGAGAGATAGGAGAAAGCTGTTGACTTAATTTATTCATCAGATAAAATGGACAACAAATATTGTTCTTGAGATATTGTATTTCATAATATGAAACCAGTGCTGGAGGAGAATGGTGTGGATAAGAACTGGAAAATGTATAGGAACAAGAGTGTTTTTATTCCTGTACCACCCGCCTCGGTGACGTAGTGATCGCCTGGTAAACAGGAGGGCGTGGGTTCGATCCCAGCCGGGTTAGGTAGTATATTAGAACGCCTCCGGCGCGACGGTAGCCTCGCTTAGTAGTTTCCTCCCACTGAAGAGTCTATTATTCTTATTATAAATTTCCTACATTGACTAAACGAAGTTAAAGGTAGATTTTCTTCGGATGATCTAGGTATCAAATTATAACGAAATAAAGAACGTTTGGATTTTTTTCCGGATTGATTGTTAGGTCCCATATAGTTCTCTTGGTGAACCCTATAGGTTGCTTTTCATGTTTTTGAGGAGTTTTAATAATGTCTACACTCTACAGTTCACTGGACTATATAATATGAAACCAGTGCTGGAGGAGAATGGTGTGGATAAGAACTGGAAAATGTATAGGAACAAGAGTGTTTTTATTCCTGTACCACCTGCCTCGGTGACGTAGTGATCACGATGCTCGCCTGGTAAACAGGAGGGCGTGGGTTCGATCCCAGCCGGGTTAGGTAGTACAGAACGCCTCATCCGGCGCGGCGGTAGCCTCGCTTAGTAGTTTCCTTCCACTGAAGAGTCTATTATTCTTATTATAAATTTAATTTCTTACATTGACTAAACGAAGTTAAAGGTAGCTATTTCCTTGACTGGACTAACTAATTGTACCTACCTACTCTTATTAGCTGAATACCACGATTCCAGTAGCTGGAGTGTCTAGCTAAAGTGTCTATTGGCTTCCTTTTATCCAGTAAACATCACTGACATCCTGGAACTTTCCAGTCCAAATGAACTTCTGCACAGTTGGAAAATCCAATTGATTCTGCACAACCAACTGGATTGTCTATGAAATAGACGAAACTCCGAGTCGGGATATAAAAACCTACTCGTAAGTATCCATTTCTATATATAACTTAAGTAAAAAGTACGAGTTATTGTACCTACTCTTATTAGCTGAATACCACGATTCCAGTAGCTGGAGTTTCTAGCTAAAGTGTCTATTGGCTTCGTTTTATCCAGTAAACATCACTGACATCCTGGAACTTTCCAGGCCAAATGAACTTCTGCACAGTTGGAAAATCCAATTGATTCTGCACAACCAACTGGACTGGAATGTTATTGGAGGCCAGTGGTGACTCCGAAGCCAGTAGCTGAACTGTCAACTAACCTCGTGATTACCGCCAGAAGATAATGGTGTCTTATAGAAATCCGGCTCTGGTCGAGGGGTCTAATATATCTTGATCAAATTAAAAGCTTTCTTTATTGACAAAGTCTCCGAATTTGATATTGTTGTCACCACATTATCATCATATTTTTTCATCGTTCTTCTGTTTACTTTCACCCTTTTAAAAAATTCGGAGAAAGTGTTTTTATATGATAGCTAAGTATAAATAGGTACGTGGGATATGTAGATATATAAATAAGTAATATATCTTGATCAAATTAAAAGCTTTCTTTATTGACAAAGTCTCCGAATTTGATATTGTTGTCACCACATTATCATCATATTTTTTCCCCGTTCTTCTGTTTACTTTCACCCTTTTAAAAAATTCGGAGAAAGTGTTTTTATATGATAGCTAAGTATAAAAATAGGTACGTGGGATATGTAGATATGTAAATAAGTACACATAGCTACCCACCCAAATAATTAAGTTATTGTGTTTGACTTACAGTGCTACAGAAGGTGAAAGTTAGTTATAAAATTAAAACTATAATTAGGTATTTTGTAGATTTGTAGTTAATATTTTTATATTATCATGTATTCTGTATTCCATATAATAAAATCTTTGTACCTACTTTTTTCAGTGTCAATTGAGTCATAATCATAGGTAAACCTCTCACATATTTTCCACAAAATAAAAGAACCCTTCTCCTATCATTGTAACTATCGATTTGAGTCTAACAAGCAGCTTTAGCAAGTGTAATAATACCTTAATACCTAATGCATCTACATTCTATATTGGTACGTACACCTAATATTATCAGAAACGTTTTTGTCCTTTGCTGTAGGACCTATAGTATAGGTATCTATTTTTCCAATGTACCTATCTAAAATATGATCACCATATCTAACATTATCTACTGACCTGATGTGGTCACTCGACTTCTCTATTTCACAGAAGAATGTTGCTACCACCTCCTCTGCCCTGCCAAAGTTGAACTCAATATTGTGTACTTATTGATTTCGCAGTTTTTTTTTTCTGAAAAGTATAACTTTCACATTCGAGAAGGTTAGAGCTCCCAATATTTGTGAGAACAAAGCGCCAGTTGTGCGGTCGTATTGAACCTTTTGATTTTTTCCAATCCACCATCACGAGTTTTCTTCTGCATGAGAAGTTCATTATATTTTCCTCGGAAACAAAGAGGAAAAAGTTGAAAAGCTGCTGAGAAAAAAATATCGAAACTTTGGAATGAAAAACTGTTCGAGAAACTTTATTGGTGGGGGAACAAAGTTGGTCGTTTTTTGTCGATCGAGCAATAATAGTGGAATGCTGGATTTGGTACCTCCCTCTGACTTTGGAATGAAAAACTGTTCGAGAAACTTTATTGGTGGGGGAACAAAGTTGGTCGTTTTTTGTCGATCGAGCAATAATAGTGGAATACTGGATTTGGTACCTCCCTCTTTTTCACCCACGGAGAAGTATTTTGGTATCCTTTTGTTCTTGGGGAAGAAAGACTGGTTAGGAATTTACTACTAGGAAGTTCATAATAATTATTATGGAGAAGAATAATAATTTTATTATGAAGTTGGTGGAGATGTTTTAAAAATAACACAAAGAAATTAAAAAATTATATACCTAAGAAGCAAGCAATACAAAATTGGATGGATTTAAATTTGCATAACCTTCCATAATTATCAATAGGTGGGTGAGTAGGTGTCTCCTTAAATCAGTGGAGATGCCAAAACTCCCATTGTTATTTTATACATTATTTTATAACCAAAGTGAATCAATTCCATCTGGTAATATTGCAACAATACCTACCTACATTTTATTGATGGATTATCTCTATACAATTTGTATTATTAGATGACACAACTAAATTAATTGAATATGTAGGTAGGTACAAATGTAGGTTTAATTAGCTGAGTAGGTATACATACATACCTACGCATTTATCTTTTGTCAGCGAATACCTCTTTTGATATCCTTTGTTTTCGTTGAGAAAATTAAGTTATCTTGTCACTGTACAAGTGTACAAATGGACAACAAAAAATTTCCATTCAAATACCTACCTACAGTTAAATATTTTTCCAGCTTTCTCTTAAATACCTATTCAGTAAATTTAAATCAATTTTGATTAGAGGAAATGTGTGTATTAGTAGCTTTTATTACATTTCTTACACATAACATAATGGTAGGTACCTAATGAACTAATAAATTTAATGTCTCATAAGGACTACAGATAAAGTTCGTTCTTGGAACTGCTGGATTTCTGCTATCCTGTCTTCCTTCTTTCCATCAAAACTCTTGAAAAAAAACTTCAGTTTTATGACACACCCTGTAGAAATATTGATATTTTTCATGGCTTTCGCTTCACCCTGTACTAATGTTGGTACTTTCCATAATATCTTATTATGTTCGCGCACTCATTCGTTCATTTTTAATGAAGTTTGGGGGAAAATGTTTGCGAATAACTTCATATGAATACCTTCATGTATGTTTTATTTACTTCTTTTTTTTTCACTTTAAACTTTGCGAGTTTTTTTTTTTTTTTTTTTTTTTTTTTTGCATTGGGAAAGGTTTGGATTAGTTTGAGTTTGATCTCGGGTACCATGTGGGATGCCTGTAGCCCTGTTACACCGTCTTATTCTTTGAATGGATTACACTTTTTAGAGGCAATAATATTTAATTTTATCAGTCAATATACATATTTCCAGATTCACCAATAATTTGATGTACCTACATACCTATCTAATAATTGAAGGGCAAGAATATACCTAAAGGAAAAGTATAAAACATAAAAAAAAATGAGATAGGTAGGTATGTACGAGTGTGACTGACCTGTAGGAATAACTTGGATAAAGATCCACTTGTCCTTTTTTAGGTAGACCAATCTCTTTCAAAAGATCTTCTTGTGGGACCTATCAGGTCTCAGACCCAGTATGTAAATTTTCATTTGAAAATAGAAGAAATGTTTTCTTCTTTTCATCAAGAGCCACAACATTTCCTCCATGTTGGAAAATGGAAATATTAGTTTTAAAAAAGCTCTTTGGAGGCCCTTTTTCCGTTCACTGGCCTTTTTTCCATTCTCGAGGTCCTTTTCCCTTATATATACTGATAAGTTCTATCAGATAAGGTCCTTATCAAGATAAAAATAATAAGCAAGCACCCACCCATCCTAATTTAATATTTATCAAGATAAAAATAATAAGCAAGCACCCACCCATCCTAATTTAATATTTTTTATAAAATATACAAAATAAATGGACATATCAAGATAAAAATAATAAGCAAGCACCCACCCATCCTAATTTAATATTTTTTATAAAATATACAAAATAAATGGACATTTTTTTTTTCCAAAATAGGTAACAAACACCTGTGCCCTTCACTGTATTATTAGAAATAATAAAATAAATCAAAATGTTAACACTTCAATAAACAAAATAGGAACAATAGATAGGTAAGTTATACCTATAGTTTGGATATGACTTTACTAAAACAGTTGTCCTGACCACTAGGATGAAGATAGCAACATGAAATTTGGTGTGCACATTCTCAAGAGTATAAGGAAGCTAAAAATGCAGAGAACGGAAAAAGGGCCTGTGGGCCCACAGGCCCTTTTTCCAATCTGCTCCTCGATTTTGATAGAGGGAACCAGGGAACTGTAACTGCTAAGGTCTTATCATCCCAAAAGCCAAGAGGGGGAGTAGGATGACAGGGTAGAAGAAAGCCGTTCTGAGAACGAACCCTATATCTGTTTATAATCTTCAATTCTAGCCTTCTTTATACAAAAATTTCATTAGGCAGGAAGGAAAGACAATAATTTCTATAACCAGATAGGCATCATACCCAGGATCCAAAATGTTGAAGGAGTCACCCGATATATTTCTAGGTTTTTTGTTTCGTCGAAAATCCTCCTGACTTTGCTTTGCGTTCAGAAAGTTTTCTCCTGCTGTCGGATTAAGTTTATGAAGATTATGCTGATGGCAAGAGGGTAGGGGAGGGAAGAGGAGGGGAAGAATAGAGGGGGAGGTAACTGCTAAGGTCTTATCATCCCAAAAGCCAAGAGGGGGAGTAGGATGACAGGGTAGAAGAAAGCCGTTCTGAGAACGAACCCTATCTGTTTATAATCTTCCATTCTGGCCTTCTTCATACAAAAATTTCATTAGGCAGGAAGGAAAGACAGTAATTTCTATAACCAGATAGGCGTCATACCCAGGATCCAAAATGTTGAAGGAGTCACCCGATATATTTCTAGGTTTTTTGTTCCGTCGAAAATCCTCCTGACTTTGCTTTGCGTTCAGAAAGTTTTCTCCTGCTGTCGGATTAAGTTTATGAAGATTATGCTGACGGCAAGAGGCTAGGGGAGGGGAGAGGAGGGGAAGAATAGAGGGGGAGTATAACTGTAACTGCTAAGGTCTTATCATCCCAAAAGCCAAGAGGGGTAGTAGGATGACAGGGTAGAAGAAAGCCGTTCTGAGAACGAACCCTATATCTGTTTATAATCTTCCATTCTGGCCTTCTTTATACAAAAATTTCATTAGGCAGGAAGGAAAGACAATAATTTCTATAACCAGATAGGCGTCATATACCCAGGATCCAAAATGTTGAAGGAGTCACCCGATATACTTCTAGGTTTTTTGTTCCGTCGAAAATCCTCCTGACTTTGCTTTGCGTTCAGAAAGTTTTCTCCTGCTGTCGGATTAAGTTTATGAAGATTATGCTGATGGCAAGAGGGTAGGGGAGGGGAGGGGAAGAATAGAGGGGGAGTATATGTTGAGCAAAAAACTAAATATACCTAGAGCTTTATAATTTTTCCTCCGTCACGTCTGATGGGCTAGAACAAACATCAGAATTACTTAGACTGGTTTTATTATTGTTTGTTAATACTAAATTCATGTTCTTCCCGGGCTCAGAAGCTCATAGAAACAATTTTGAATATTTTAGATGCGGTACGACATTTTGATGCAAAGCTCTCCAAGTCTTCACAGAATAGACTTTGTGTCATAAGCACCATCAAGAAGAACAAATTCTTGAGATACAACCTACAAGAGCCGCTAAGCCCATTTCAAATTCCAAGTTGAAAATATTTCTCTCTCTCTCTCCCAAACCTCGTTTCTCCTTCCTACCTAATGGAAATTTCTTTCTTTTGTACAAACTCCATGCTTTTTGTCTTTATGTTCATTCCTTTTTCTCTCTCCCTACCCTGCCTTCTCTACTCCTTTTTACTTTCCTTATCCTATAGGCAGGAAAGTAATGTAATCGGGTCAAATTTGCGATGGTCAGTTTTTAGTGCCAAAACGTCCTTTTTACTTTCCTTATCCTATAGGCAGGAAAGTAATGTAATCGGGTCAAATTTGCGATGGTCAGTTTTTAGTGCCAAAACGCGTTTTGAGGTCCCTAGAGCCTAAATCCAAAGTTTCGGCCATTGGTCCATGTGTGTGTCTGTCTGTAAACAAAATATCTCGAGAACGGTAAGAGCTATTAGAGACTTGAAATTTTGTATGTAGGTCACAAACGTGACAAGGATGCAACACAAAACTTTTGGTTAAGATCGGTGCAGCGGTTGGCGGCATTTCGGCCGCTTATTGCGGTTTTCGGCTCTACTTACTAAATGGTAAGAGATATTGAAAAAGTTACTATACAACAACCCCCCCCCCAAAGTCATACCTAAAACCCCCAAAAAGTACTTTTCATTACCATCGGAGTAGTTACTATAAACCCCCCCCCCCCCCAAAGTCATACCTAAAACCCCCAAAAAGTACTTTTCATTACCATCGGAGTAACGGTTAACTGTATTTTGACCTCATTTTGGTCGTTTTCGATCGTTTTTTTGGCGATTTTTAGCTCTACTGACTAAACGGTTAGAGATGTTGCAAAAGTTATAAGTGGAGCCGCCAAAATCATATCTAAGATACCTAGCTAAGCATAATTTAATAGGATGCCATCGGAGTAACGGTTAGCTGTATTTTGACCTCATTTTGGTCGTTTTCGATCGTTTTTTGGCGATTTTTAGCTCTACTGACTAAACGGTTAGAGATGTTGCAAAAGTTATAAGAGGAGTCGCCAAAATCATATCTAAGATACCTAATAGCTAAGCATAATTTAATAGGATAAGGAAAGTCGTGTGATGTTCACACCAGATTTTTATCTTTCCTTCTTTGCTTCTCTCCTTTCCTTCTTTAATCCCGGGACCATGATTTATGTTCCTTCATAAAAGGATTTCATTTTCCTTGTTTTTTGTGAGTTCTTACAGTTTTCTCTATTTTCGCTCTTCCTTCTTTGCTTCTCTCCTTTCCTTCTTTAATCCCCGGACCATGATTTATGTTCCTTCATAAAAGGATTTCATTTTCCTTGTTTTTTTGTGAGTTCTTACAGTTTTCTCTATTTTCTCTCTGCTCTCACAAAAGTTTTTTGATTAAAACTTTCATTTCCAAGCTCTCCTTTCTCTCGCTTTCTCTTGAGTTTGAAGAATAGGATCATATGGGGTGGCTCATTTGAAGAGTACCTATGTGATAGAGAAATATTATTTTTCTAAATACATAATTTTTACATTTATTGTAGGTAGGTATTTATTGCAGTTTTCATAAGAATTGTACCTATCTACCTAGGTACGTTTATTCGTAGGACTTTCTCGTATAATTTCTCTTATGAAAACTGCAATAATTACCTTAATACCTACAATAGGTAAATGTAAAAAATAGCTGATATGAATAATAACTAGGTAAGTATCTAACTTATATCAATATGTTGGGAACAATGAAAATTTTCAGAAGACATAACATTGGGGGGGATTAAAACTATAACAAACTTTTTTATGAATCATTACGAAACTCAATTTAGTTTACGTGTTTATTAGAGCTGCTTCTCATATTGTTCAATGTTCATGTTTCTAATATTGTTCAAACAAACAAATAAACAAACATATGTTCGTAGGAACAAACATATGTTCCACACAGTCCAAAGAGAACGATACCCAGGTGCCTTTTTGTTCACGAAAACCTTTGTTTCAGGAAAAACATCATAATACCTGGGTAGTATGATTAGTGGGAGTTGCTATCTGTTATCAGATAAGATGAAAATGCTTGTTTTGTAAACAGGCAATCACTATTGTTCTTCTGTTGCTTACAATATTACAAAATTTAAGGAAAATCACAATGATGTGGACAAACTACAACAATGTAATTGGTATTAATCTGAAAGCTCTTGTGTAAACACTACCAATATCGCATAAAAAGTACCTACTTATGAAGATATTTCCCCAGGATACATTGGACGTGCGGTACGGCTGAAAATTGTTTATCTTAACCTCAAAATTTATTTCTGAAGGAATGAGCGGTTGGCTTTGCGGTGCAGATGTTCTTCAGATCAAAGTTGAGGAAAAAAAAGGCAGGCAATCAGGCATAATTTCGAGAATCATAAGAATTTATGGAATTTCCACATTTCCAGGGAACAGTTTATATGTAGGTACACTCATTGATCCTTAAATACAAGCTTACCTACAACATGAAGAAACAACTGTCTACTAACAACAGAATCCAACAACATAAGAGTATCTACTATAACTTAATGTATAATCCCATATTGTTGTCTTAGAATCTTAGATCATCAATTTCACACATCCTTAGTTGACGGCTCAAGAGCTCAAGGCCCTCAAAATGTAAAAGGGACAGAAGTAAATGACGGTTCCCTCTTGAGCAGTCACCATCCTCTTTTCAAAGTTCTTCAGTTCACATTAATCCTAGCCAAGTCATTTCGCTTGCATTCTTCAATCCATATTATAACAATAAACATTGATAACCCTATACTTTCTTTTGATAAAATTGGATCTTGAAAAAGTTCGTCGAGTTCAGACTTATGTGGCGTATGGTACAGGTGGGCCAATAAATGGTACGTATTTTAGGTGGGCGAATAAATGGTACACTTACCCTACGAGTAGGTACCTATCTACTACAACTTAAGGTATAATCCCATATTGTTGTCTTAGAATCTTAGATCATCAATTTCACACATCCTGATTTGACGGCTCTTTAGCTCAAGATCCCAAATAGTAAAAGGGACAGAAGTAAATGACGGTTCCCTCTTGAACAGTCCCGTTTTCAAAGTTCTTCAGTTCGCATTGTTCCAAGTCAGTTCGCTTGCATTCTTCAATCCATAACAATAAATTTTGATAACCCTATACTTCCAGATTCTTTCAAAGCAAACAAAATCAATCAAAATGACAGCAAAAGGCGGCTATCGCAACCAAAAGATAAGATCCTTCTTCCAGGGCGATGGAAACGAAAACTAAGACACGAGGAATGAAAGACCGCATTTTCAAAGCGAAAACGGAAATATTTCAAGAGATAGAAAAGCTCTGGGAAAAAGAGAAAGAGAACGAGAGAGAGAGGGAGGGAGAGAGAGAGATAGGAAGAGAGAGAGAGACCGCTGCTCGCAAAAAGAGGAAGAATCGTGAAGGACAAGAGTGTAGTATAATTTTATATTACCTTTCTTTAGAATGTTGCTGTTTCCCCCTTTGGTTGGAGGTTGAGGGAAGCTTTGACTAAGATCACATTTCGGCTTTTACCGAGAAAAGCTGACGTTTAACACATGAAGAAATTTTCTGGTTGTGTTGTGACTAACTTCGTGAGTCGTTTTTGCTGAACATATTTGCAGGAAGAATAAATCTGTAAAAGGAGAACTTGAGGACATAATTATCCTGGAACCTGTGGACACATCATTTTTCAAGGATAAAATTTGTGAAGATACTGTTGGTCGTTTAAAGGCTTGTGCAGTTTACCTAAAGGATTTTGTCGCTAGGAATTAATAAAGAAAGATATCCCGACTCATGTATTGGTTAGGATGTGGGCACATCATTTTTCAAGGATAAAATTTGTGAAGATACTGTTGGTCGTTTAAAGGCTTGTGCAGTTTACCTAAAGGATTTTGTCTTTAGGAATAATACTGAAAGATATCCTCACTCACTTATTGGTTAGGGTTCTCCTATCAGGGAGTCTCTTTAACATTGCAGTGCTTAAAAGTGAATCCTCGAATTATGAAATTTCGAACGGAATTTTTCAGCTACAATTTTTAAAGCGAAAACGGAAATATTTCAAGAGATAGAAAAGCTCTGGGAAAAAGAGAACGAGAGAAAGAGAGAGAGAGAGAGAGAGAGAGAGTAAGAGAGCAAATTTTTAAAGCGAAAACGGAAATATTTCAAGAGATAGAAAAGCTCTGGGAAAAAGAGAACGAGAGAAAGAGAGAGAGAGAGAGAGAGGGAGAAGGAGAGACCGCCGGAAAAGTTTAGAGCTCTTCTCAGAGATGTAAGAAAAACCCGAATGATAAATAGAGAACGAGAGGGAGAAGGAGGAGTAGAGGAAAGTTGTGGCTTTTTAGTTGAGGGTGGTAAAATGAAAAACATTTTCCAAGATGGCGGCGGCACCCTTTTTATACCTTCTCATTGATTTTACTCGTGTCAAAGTTTCAAGTTTTCCACAGCGAACAGAGGAAGGTGTCTTACGACTCTTACGTGTTTATTAGAGCTGCTTCTCATATTGTTCAATGTTCATGTTCCTAATATTGTTCAAACAAACAAATAAACAAACATATGTTCATAGGAACAAACATATGTTCCACACAGTCCACGCACACTCCGACAGTCTGTCAGACCTTGAGGTCTGTTCGATAGATCGAGGTTCTTTCGACCTTGGTCTATCAGAGCTCCAGCATGTGTTTGGTGGAAAAATCTTCCGACTTTGGGGGCTCGGAGAATATTGTTCAATGTTCATGTTTCTAATATTGTTCAAACAAACAAATAAACAAACATATGTTCATAGGAACAAACATATGTTCCACACAGTCCACACACACACTCCGACAGTCTGTCAGACCTTGAGGTCTGTTCGATATAGATCGAGGTTCTTTCGACCTTGCTCTATCAGAGCTCCAGCATTTGTGTGGTGGAAAAATCTTCCGACTTTGAGGGCTCGGAGATAGTTCGAAGACTGAAGTCGGAAGCTTTTTCCACCAAACACGTGCCGGCGCAGCGGTCTGCCAGAGCTAGGTCAAAGTGAGCTAAATTTTTCCATCAGAGCTCCAGCATGTGTGTGGTGGAAAAATCTTCCGACTTTGAGGGCTCGGAGATAGTTCGAAGACTGAAGTCGGAAGCTTTTTCACCAAACACGTTCCGGCGCGGCGGTCTGCCAGAGCTAGGTCAAAGTGAGCTAAATTTTTCTGATAGTCGGAGCGTGAGTGGCCGCCGTCCTCAACTGTTGAAATGATGGAATTACCTGTCCCATCTTGACAATAGACAGTCCGATAAAGCAACGACCTGTACCTACCTACTTAACATTTTTCACAAGTGAATGAAAGCAACTTTGGATTTAATTTTTTTATAGGTTACAGATCTAAGAGATATGAAAGTAGAAACTTAAGTACGTATAGGTAACTATCTTGTATACGTTGTTACCTATACCAACATTTTTTTTCTCTCTTTTTTTAATCCAAAACCAAAGCCACAGAGAGTGTTGAAGCGTATAATATAACAAATTGATTACAAGCATTAGAAAGGTTCTTGATGAAAATATTAAATTTCAAAAAATATTATATCAAAGTTTTTCTCTCTCTCTACCTTATACTCTTACCTATACCTTGCCTTTATCCCTTTGGAAAACATCGTAACATCATCATCATTGTAACATAAGCTTTATCTATGTACTTGGACAAAAAAACCTTCCAGAAATCATAGGTACAGATAAATACAATAATTTATTTTACTATATGCATAAGTATTTAGGCAAATACCGTCTTCATCCATCAGAATTAGGTAGTTCTTGAAGATATACACTTATACACCTACCTGCTGAACAATGATATAAGTTATTGGTAAGTAATAGGTATTTTTGCGATATTATTGTGAATTTAGAAGAAAAATCTGAAAAAATCTGTTTTAAGACAAGTGAAAAAATGCTACAGATGTTCGTGCAAGAACAATGGACGCTATAATCATAAAAGCATCACAAGTAATTTAACAAACACTCCGCCCTGGCTTTGATTATTATGCAAGAAATAGGAGCGATTATAATAAAGTTTCCTCACACTCTCTTCAAATTCATAGTGCCAGCTTCAAACTCATTCTGCTAACTTTGAGAATGGAGTAAGAGATGGTAAAATTACTTAAGAATAAATGGACCCTAAGAAAATTGAAGTAGGTTTAAGTACCTATATGCCCAGCACGATGAGAATCACATAACAAGACGGAAAGTAACCAAGTTTCTTCTTTCTTTACGGATAAATATTTCTCTGCGGCCTATATTACCTAATTTACCTATGCATCTTCTATCTTACCACCTATTCTCCTAATATTATTATGGTAAAAGACGAAATGGGTGCAATAGACAAAGGTATAGGTATAGTTGCCAAATAAGGCTTCAATCTGCATTAAAACCCAAAGAAAAAATAGGGAAAAAAACCCCTCAGATTTTGTAAATTTGATTATTATGCAAGAAATAGGAGCGATTATAATAAAGTTTCCTCACACTCTCTTCAAATTCATAGTGCCAGCTTTGAGAATGGAGTAAGAGCTGGGAATGTTAAAAGGATGAAACTAAGGATAATAACTGGAAGCCTAGAAACTAGGATCATTGTACATAATTATCTACCTTAACCTAATTCCAATCACAATGAGAATTACGGATCAAATTGGAAATCAACCAAATTTTCTAATGGGTGTGTGGGTACCAGAGACAAAGGATATAGTTGCCAAATTAAGCTCCAAAATCTGTTAAAAACCAAAGGAAAAATAGGGAAAAAACCCCTCAGATTTCGTAAATTTTGTAAATTCATTGGAGATTTCGGTACGAAACAAAAAAGCTCCCCAGGCCATGAAGAGCTTCCACTACCGAAATATTACATAGTTCAACATTTAGTTGACTTTGATAATTTCCTCTCTAAAACTTCATAGTAGATGTTCTTTTAACCTGTGTGATTCAATTACCCGACATATTTCGGTACGAAACAAAAAAGCTCCCCAGGCCATGAAGAGCTTCCACTACCGAAATATTACATAGTTCAACATTTAGTTGACTTTGACAATTTCCTCTCTAAAACTTCACCGTAGATGTTCTTTTAACCTGTGTGATTCAATTACCCGACAGTACAAAAGCGGACAACGACACAAATGGCCCTTTTTTTTGCCTCCGACAATTTAATTAACAAAGACAATAACAATGACTTAATTCTCAAGAGAAATCCAGGAGAGACAAGTCGTTAAACTTCTTTTTTCCCTCGAAAATTGTGCACCGGAGCATTTAGTAGAGGAAAATGGGGAAAAATATGAAAAATACAACATGGAAAAAATTACCATCAAAAGTAAATATGTACAAAGACACAATACATGTTTAATTTGCACAATATGGTGCGGTACATCCCCTTACAACATGTACCTATCCTCTCTCTCTCTCTCTCTCTCTCTCTCTCTCTCTCTCTCTCTCTCTCTCTCTCTCTCTCTCTCTCTCTCTTTTCTCTACCTTTCTCTCGAGTTAAAGTTCAAGTAAATTTTAAATTTCATAAAGTTTCTCCAGAGTATCAAGTGTATAATATCCTACATAATGTATGTTATACACCGTTGTATACAGAATATTGTATATAGATTTATATACACCTGTAAACGCTATAGGTATAGGTACATTTGTCTAAAAATATTGGGTGACCCCTGAGGGATTGCCTCGGAAGAAAGTAGGAGTTTTTGGGTAATAAATTCGTAGGTACCACCTACTCATCCCTGTGCCTTTAAGGTATCCTAAATTTCATAAAGTTTCTCCAGAGTATCAAGTGTATAATATCCTACATAATGTATGTTATACACCGTTGTATACAGAATATTGTATAGATTTATATACACCTGTAAACGCTATAGGTAGGTACATGTACATTTGTCTAAAAATATTGGGTGACCCCTGAGGGATTGCCTCGGAAGAAAGTAGGAGTTTTGGGGTAATAAATTCGTAGGTACCACCTACTCATCCCTGTGCCTTTAAGGTATCTAATAATACCTACGTATTGTAAATAATTAAGGTGCTTCGTAAGAGCATAAAAACATAGATTTGAACGAATTAAGAAATCGAAAAAGTAGTAAGCATCCTTGGGTGAAACGGTAAAACTATAATTTTGTATATTTATGAATTTTTTAAGTCTGAAAACTCTGAATCCAGCCCAAGGAAAACCAAGGAATAATAGTCGTACTCAGAACTTGAAACTTTCACAAACTCTGGGATCTAGGGACAACGAATGCGATAAAACTATAACTGCATAAGTTTTATCAGCAGTGAATAGTTACCTACCAAGGATATAGCTGTTGTCTTTTGTGTTTATTCCACAAGTCTAGAATCTAGATAGATATTAGGTAAGTTAGGTAGGTATTCATAAATTTCAGACATTTCGCAGGGCGGCCATGGGATCAGCAAAATCCTAAATGGAAGCATGATGATCACAAAACGGTGTACTTTTATATGGTACTCTGTGCGGTCCAGTTGCTTTCCTTTTATCTGATGGGATTCAAGTGATAAAGAGAACGATACCCAGGTGCCTTTTTGTTCACGAAAACCTTTGTTTCAGGAAAAACATCATAATACCTGGGTAGTATGATTAGTGGGCCTATCTGTTATCAGATAAGATGAAAATGCTTGTTTTGTAAACAGGCAATCACTATTGTTCTTGTGTTGCTTACAATATTACAAAATTCAAGGAAAATCACAATGATGTGGACAAACTACAACAATGTAATTGGTATTAATCTGAAAGCTCTTGTGTAAACACTACCAATATCGCATAAAAAGTACCTATACCTACTTATGAAGATATTCCCCCAAGATACTTTGGAAGGTTGGACGTGCGGTGCGGCTGAAAATTGTTTATCTTGACCTCAAAATTTATTTCTGAAGGAATGAGCGGTTGGATTTGCGGTTTAACATTGGGGGGGAATAAAACTATAACAAACTTTTTTATGAATCATTACGAAACTCAATTTAGATTCCGGCAATATCTGAGAAGAGAATAGATAATAATAGAACTTTATGATCAAAACAACAAAGTCCACAGAAAACAACAAAAACAAAAAGGATCTCAGTGGAAGAAAACCGAACAAGAAAAATAGAGGAAAATCCGGGAAAAGCCATAAAACAAAAACCCCTTTGGTGAAATTTATTTTCTAAGCAAACCCAAAACTTTCATAAAAACGGAGAAATATTTTCCAAACTTCTCTCTTCCGTTAAAATTCTCGTCTAGCTTTGTGTACTCTCTTCTTTTCTTTATTGCTTCCTTTTGATGCTTCTTTCCTACCAAAATCTGAAAAGAGAACGATACCCAGGTGCCTTTTTGTTCACGAAAACCTTTGTTTCAGGAAAAACATCATACTTAATACCTGGGTAGTATGATTAGTGGGAGTTGCTACCTATCTATTATCAGATAAGATGAAAATGCTTGTTTTGTAAACAGGCATTCACTATTGTTCTTGTGTTGCTTACAATATTACAAAATTCAAGGAAAATCACAATGATGTAGACAAACTACAACAATGTAGTTGGTACTAATCTGAAAGCTCTTGTGTAAAAACTACCAATATCGCATAAAAAGTACCTACTTATGAAGATATTTCCCCAAGATACATTGGACGTGCGGTACGGCTGAAAATTGTTTATCTTGACCTCAAAATTTATTTCTGAAGGAATGAGCGGTTGGATTTGCGGTGCAGATGTTCTTCAGATCAAAGTTGAGGAAAAAGAGGCAGGCAATCAGGCATAATTTCGAGAATCATAAGAATTTATGGAATTTCCACATTTCCAGGGAACAGTTTATATGTACACTCATTGATCCTTAAAATAAATACAAGCTAGGTACAACATAAAGAAACAACTGTCTACTAACAACAGAATCCAACAACATAGGGTAAGTGTACCATTTATTCGCCCACCTAAAAAACGTACCATTTATTGGCCCACCTGCCCACATTTATTTTTCTAAAAGTTGAGGAAAAAGAGGCAGGCAATCAGGCATAATTTCGAGAATCATAAGAATTTATGGAATTTCCACATTTCCAGGGAACAGTTTGTATATGTACACTCATTGATCCTTAAATACAAGCTACAACATAAAGAAACGACTGTCTACTAACAGAATCCAACAACATACGAGTAGGTACCTATCTACTACAACTTAACGTATAATCCCATATTGTTGTCTGAGAATCTTAGATCATCAATTTCACACATCCTGATTTGACGGCTCTATAGCTCAAGATCCCAAACAGTAAAAGGGACAGAAGTAAATGACGGTTCCCTCTTGAACAGTCACCATCCCCTTTTCAAAGTTCTTCAGTTCACATTATTCCTAGCCAAGTCATTTCGCTTGCATTCTTCAATTCATATTATAACAATAAACATTGATAACCCTATACTTCCAGATTCTTTCAAAGCAAACAAAATCAATCAAAACGACAGCAAAAGGCTATCGCAACCAAACACAACAGAATCCAACAACATACGACTAGGTACCTATCTACTACAACTTAACGTATAATCCCATATTGTTGTCTTAGAATCTTAGATCTTAGATCATCAATTTCACACATCCTGATTTGACGGCTCTTTAGCTCAAGATCCCAAATAGACCAAATAGTAAAAGGGAAAGAAGTAAATGACGGTTCCCTCTTGAGCAGTCACAATCCTCTTTTCAAAGTTCTTCAGTTCACATTAATCCTAGCCAAGTCATTTCGCTTGCATTCTTCAATTCATATTATAACAATAAACATTGATAACCCTGTACTTCCAGATTCTTTCAAAGCAAACAAAATCAATCAAAATGACAGAAGATAAGATCCTTCTTCCATCAGGGCGATGGAAACGAAAACTAAGACACGAGGAATGAAAGACCGAATTTTCAAAGCGAAAACGGAAATATTTCAAGAGATAGAAAAGCTCTGGGAAAAAGAGAACGAGAGAAAGAGAGAGGGAGATAGAGAGGGAGAGGGAGAAGGAGAGACCGCCGGAAAAGTTTAGAGCTCTTCTCAGAGATGTAAGAAAAACCCGAATGATAAATAGAGAACGAGAGGGCGAAGGAGGAGTAGAGGAAAGTTGTGGCTTTTTAGTTGAGGGTGGTAAAATGAAAAACATTTTCCAAGATGGCGGCGGCACCCTTTTTATACCTTCTCATTGATTTTACTCGTGTCAAAGTTTCAAGTTTTCCACAGCGAACAGAGGAAGGTGTCTTACGACTCTTACGTGTTTATTAGAGCTGCTTCTCATATTGTTCAATGTTCATGTTTCTAATATTGTTCAAACAAACAAATAAACAAACATATGTTCATAGGAACAAACATATGTTCCACACAGTCCACACACACACTCCGACAGTCTGTCAGACCTTGAGGTCTGTTCGACGTATAGGTAACTATCTTGTATACGTTGTTACCTATACCAACATTTTTTTTTTTTTTTCTCTCTTTTTTTAATCCAAAACCAAAGCCACAGAGAGTGTTGAAGCGTATAATATAACAAATTGATTACAAGCATTAGAAAGGTTCTTGATGAAAATATTAAATTTCAAAAAATATTATATCAAAGTTTTTCTCTCTCTCTACCTTATACTCTTACCTATACCTTGCCTTTATCCCTTTGGAAAACATCGTAACATCATCATCACTGTAACATAAGCTTTATCGAAGAGAGAGCGAGAGAGAGAGAGAGAGAGAGAGAGGGAGAAAACGCTCGTGGAGAAAAGATATTCAAATTTTCTCCGGCTAACAAGGAGGAGAATGAGAAATTATTGCTAAAATAAAAAGATAAAGGCCACCAGCCAAAGGAGGGGAAAATGAAGCCATGAGAAAACGGGGTGGGGGAAATAAAGGATAAGAAAATGCTGGAGGGGTAAGAACAGGGCAGAGAAGGGGGAAAAGGCGTCCCTTTTATATTTCATCTTTTTTAATCATAATAGCACTATGAAAGTTTCTAATCTCAAGGGAATTAGGGGGGCCTTCGTTGCTTAAAACTTATCATATTTAAGATATTTCATGAGAAAAATGGACGCACACAAAAGGATTTTAGGCGGGGGATTTTGTGTAATATGTTTTCCTTAGTTGAAAATAGATAATACATATGTACCTAGATACTATAGGTAGTTATTTAGTAAGGGAAATCTTCACCACTCACGGTTATAGGTACGTTATAAGGTTTATTAGTAGGTAAATACGTTAAAAGGTTCAACTTCAACGAGTTCAACGTACATTGTACTTACAAGGAATTAGGAGGGCCTTCGTTGCTTAAAACTTATCATATTTAAGATATTTCATGAGAAAAATGGACGCACACAAAAGGATTTTAGGCGGTGGATTTTGTGTAATATGTTTTCCTCAGAGCCAGGGCGGAGAACAATGGACTTTGGTAAAGCCTTTGACAACAAAGTTTTCAGATTCCGTAACAGCTGTGAGTCTTTCAAAGATTAAATAAAATGATTATCATTGTAAATTAGTTGTTAGTTATAAAAAAGTTTTCAGATTCCGTAACAGCTGTGAGTCTTTCAAAGATTAAATAAAATGATTATCATTGTAAATTAGTTGTTAGTTATAAATAGACAATATGTACCTAGATACTATAGTTATTTAGTAAGGGAAATCTTCACCACTCACGGTTATAGGTACGTTATAAGGTTTATTAGTAGGTAAATACGTTAAAAGGCACAACTTCAACGTACATTGTACTTACAACTGGTCGTGCGTAGACCGTAGATCGAAATTAATCGGAAACAGAACAGAATCTCAATCTCAAAACCGAAACAGATAAGGTTCGTTCTCAGAGCGGATGGCTTTCTCCTATCCTGTCCTCCTTCTCTCTTCGCTTTCGGGATGAAAAGACCTTAGCAGTTACACTCCCCTTATCAAACCTCTTAAATGAAAGAATTAAAGAATAAGAAAAAATAATGAAACAGTTGAAACACTACCACGGAAGAACAAAACACGAGAAACAATAGCAGAATACCGTCCGAGAAAGTAATCACATGAGAAACGTCATGAGAAAGATTCAGTCTTGAGGTCGAAGGTTTTCTAGTCAGAGGTCACTGAAGAAAGATCCTCTGGGAAAACAAGAGAAATAATATATGATGAAGGATGCTGCAATGCAGACGTAACTCTAATCCTGGGCCTTTGTCTACGCAACCTGTTTTTGAACATCTCCTGGTTTTTTAAAACAATCTTCGTGATTATTTTTCTATGAAGGGTCAGCGTGCTTGTTTACTAGACTTTTTTGAGTGCTATATTTAGGTAGGTATAACATGATGCCTAAATAATATTACTCTAGTGATATGGAGGTAGTAGGTAGGTACACTCGTATTATCGACCAATTGTTCGCGGATTTTGCGATTATGTTCGCGGATTTGGCGATTATGGTCGCGGATTTGGCGATTTTGTTCTCGGATTTTTCGATTATGTTCGCGGATTCGCGTCCCGAATCGACATTTTGGATATTTGGCAAGCCTAGTTATAAATAGATAATATGTACCTAGATACTATAGTTATTTAGTAAGGGAAATCTTCACCACTCACGGTTATAGGTACGTTATAAGGTTTATTAGTAGGTAAATACGTTAAAAAAAGGTTCAACTTCAACTCTTCAACGTACATTGTACTTACGACTGGTCGTGCGTAGACCGTAGATCGAAATTAATCGGAAACAGAACAGAATCTCAATCTCAAACCGAAACAGATAAGGTTCTTCCCAGAACGGCTGGCTTTCTCCTATCCTGTCCTCCTTCTCTTTTCGCTTTCGGGACTTCTCTCTTCCCTTAGCAGTTACACTTCCCTTATCAAACCTCTTAAATGAAAGAAGTGAAGAATAAGAAAAAAAAATGAAACAGTTGAAACACTACCACGGAAGAACAAAACACGAGAAACAATAGCAGAATATACCGTCCGAGAAAGTAATCACATGAGAAACGTCATGAGAAAGATTCAGTCTTGAGGTCGAAGGTTTTCTAGTCAGAGGTCGTTAAAGAAAGATCCTCTGGGAAAACAAGAGAAATATGATGAAGGATGCTGCAATGCAGACGTAACTCTAATCCTGGGCCTTTGTCTACGCAACCTGTTTTTGAACATCTCCTGGTTTTTTAAAACAATCTTCGTGATTATTTTTCTATGAAGGGTCAGCGTGCTTGTTTACTAGACTTTTTTGAGTGCTATATTTAGGTAGGTATAACATGATGCCTAAATAATATTACTCTAGTGATATGGAGGTAGTAGGTAGGTACACTCGTATTATCGACCAATCTCGGTATAATAGGCAGTTTGTGCATAATCCAAAGTTTCAGAGGGAAACTTTTAATACAGAATGTTTCTCTACCAATGTACGTAGATGCATTATTTGCACAAAACTAAGCAGAAAAGAACCATCCATTTGGCAACTCCCCTTAGGGCCTTTGTCTACGCAACCTGTTTTTGAACATCTCCTGGTTTTTTAAAACAATCTTCGTGATTATTTTTCTATGAAGGGTCAGCGTGGTTGTTTACTAGACTTTTTTGAGTGCTATATTTAGGTAGGTATAACATGATGCCTAATAATTATTCTAGTGATATTATGGAGGTAGTTTGTGCATGATCCAAAGTTTCAGAGGGAAACTTTTAATACAGAATGTTTCTTTTGTTTCTCTACCAATTCGTACAAATATGATGTACGTAGATGCATTATTTGGACAAAACTAAGCAGAAAAGAACCATCCATTTGGCAATTCCCCTTAGGATGGATCTTTTCTGCTTAATGCTCTTCATATAACCCAGGGTTCAAATTCCGAACGAATTCCCTCATTCTTACAACCTCTCTACAAAAGGGTAGCCAAGAGCTTTCTTTTTCCCTACAAAAGAAAGCATCCCTTCTGCTTGCACAAGAAGCTCTTAACGTTTCTAAATGAGAAAATTCCAACCATTTGCTCAGATATGTCTTTTCTCTTTTCTTCCCCTTCTCCATTTTCACATTTTCTCTCATTTAATTTTATTTCCACTCCACACGTTTCTCTATTCACTTTTTGTAATTAAGTTTATGGGAATTTTCTTATGTGCTCGCAAAAAGAGGAAGAATCGTGAAGGACAAGAGTGTAGTATAGTTTTATATTACCTTTCTTTAGAATGTTTCTGTTTCCCCCTTTGGTTGGAGGTTGAGGGAAGCTTTGACTAAGATCACATTTTCAGCTTTTACCGAGAAAAGCTGACGTTTACAACATGAAGAAATTTTCTGGTTGTGACTGTTGTGAGTCGAGAGTCGTTTTTGCTGAACATATTTGCAGGAAGAATAAATCTGTAATAGGAGAACTTAATTATCCTGGAACCTGTGGGTGCTCGCAAAAAGAGGAAGAATCGTGAAGGACAAGAGTGTAGTATAATTTTATATTACCTTTCTTTAGAATGTTGCTGTTTCCCCCTTGGTTTTGGAAGTTGAGGGAAGCTTTGACTAAGATCACATTTCGGCTTTTCTTACTCACGTATATTGGTTAGGATTCTCCTATCAGGGAGTCTCTTTAACACTGCAGTGCTTGAAAGTGACTCCTGGAATTATGAAATTTCGAATGGAATTTTTCACCTATTTGCACGTATTTTACTCATGCTTTAATTGCATGAAATGCCGACAAATACCTACACGCCCAATTTGAAAACATTGAATTCTTTCCATAAATGAAAAAATAAAACACGTTCACTCCCATGGACACGAGGAAACTCAAAAGAGGAAAGTAAAATAAAATTATACGAGGTTTTCAAAGCACGTAATGCCCATTTTTAATGAAGCTTTTCTTCCAGGAACAATGGTTTATTTTCGATATTATTATGTAAATTTTGGGCCGGGACTTTGAATTTTCGTAGTTTGGGTGCAGGACACAAGATTTCTGCGTTGAGCTATAAAAGATTGTTTATGGATTTGGAAGAGATGAGAACAAACAGCAGTCGATCATCTTAGTTAATAGTGTTGGGTGAAAGCATGAGGTTTATGCTTAGGTAGGTAGATTTACCACCTTATATTTTTTTTTTTTTTTTTTTTTTTTTCTCAGATAGGTATAGGTTTACGCGTTTAACTGAAACTTATACCATTCCTTAGGTGAGCCACTCACTATCAGGTAGACCTGATGACAGGTGCTCCTGATAGTGTGTGTGTGCTCATCAGGTATCAGAAAGACCTGACAGACGGACCTTTTCAGCCGTATACCTTTCCGGTCTACCTAATAGTGATTGGCTGGCCTTCCACTGCATCTATGCGGTTTTTATTCTCAGTCGTCATAAGGACAAAGTGGCCAGAGCAGACAAAGAAGTAAACGTGTTCATTTCAAAGAGACTTGAAGGAAAGGGGTTCCAATTTTAATCAACACCCAGAACGGCGCGGCGGTAATAAAACCGAAACTTGCACGCCATTGCCTTTCCGAAAAGGCTCCAAAAGCCCTCGCTCCGAAGACATTTGAATATTTTGTCGTCAAGACATTTGAAATTCACCCCTAGACACTACTTGGCTCGCGTCATTTGAGAAGAATATAAAAGACCGATTTAATTTTATGAGAGACACACCAGGAACTTAGACGTGGACGGTGACTCGTCAAGAGTATAGAGAATAAGAGAAAAACCCTTTGATAAGGATTGACTCTTTTTCTTTGCTCAGATAGGTAGGTAAAAGCGATTCCCGGAACCTTTTAAGTCCAGATTTCCCAGTCATTGTTGGTAATGTAATGACACTAATGACAAAGAGGTGGTCAGAACAGACAAAGAAGTAAACGTGTTCATTTCAGGGTGTGAAGAGACTTGAAGGAAAGGGGTTCCAATTTTAATCAACACCCAGAACGGCGCGGCGGTAATAAAACCGAAACTTGCACGCCATTGCCTTTCCGAAAAGGCTCCAAAAGCCCTCGCTCCGAAGACATTTGAATATTTTGTCGTCAAGACATTTGAAATTCACCCCTAGACACTACTTGGCTCACGTCATTTGAGAAGAATATAAAAGACCGATTTAATTTTATGAGAGACACACCAGGAACTTAGACGTGGACGGTGACTCGTCGAGAGTATAGAGTATAGATTTAATTTTATGAGAGACACACCAGGAACTTAGACGTGGACGGTGACTCGTCGAGAGTATAGAGAATAAGAGAAATTCGGAAGAAGTAGGTCCGTGGAACGAATGGAATAGAAGAAACTTCTGCAATTTCACTCAGAAACTATAACTACCTAGGATCCTAGGTAAGACATTAAAGCGTTGTGAACAATAAAAGGGTTAGAGAGGAGACTAATAGGTAATACTCGTATGTAGGTCCGTGGAACGAATGGAATAGAAGAAACTTCTGCAATTTCACTCAGAAACTATAACTACCTAGGATCCTAGGTAAGACATTAAAACGTTGTGAACAATAAAAGGGTTAGAGAGGAGACTAATAGGTAATACTCGTATGTATACTTGGACAAAAAAACCTTCCAGAAATCATAGGTACAGATAAATACAATAATTTATTTTACTATATGCATAAGTATTTAGGCAGATACCGTCTTCATCCATCAGAATTAGGTAGTTCTTGAAGATATACACCTACCTGCTGAACAATGATATAAGTTATTGGTAAGTATAGGTATTTTTGCGATATTATTGTGAATTTAGAAGAAAAATCTGAAAAAATCTGTTTTAAGACGAATTTCTAGTTTGGGGGAAAATAATATACGAAGTAATAACTTTGCATTCCTTTATTAGATTTTCCTTGTCTTCTGCTCTATCTCTCTGCTCTACTTTGTTCTTGTTATTCCGGGGGTAAGTCTTCGTTTCCCCGGTATACTGAGAGCTGGCAGGAATGTTATATGCTTTATATTATAGCTGGTGCTCTCAAATAATAGAGAAGATAAAAATAAGAAAAGAGATATGAAAAGATTTTTTACTAGATCTACGAGTATATCTAGGAGAAGTTCAAGGAACAGACTCGCCTCTTCAAAGACTATTTATTCCCCATTTCTTGGAGCGGTCTTTCCATTCTAAGCCCTAATAAATGAGGAATGACATACGAAGTGGCATTTTGGCCCGTGCTTTGATGCTCAAAGAAGATGTTTTTGACAGATCATCAGAATCGGACAAAATTGGGAGCCGGGACGATGTAATGGTCCTGTCTCCGAGACAATTTGTATCTGCCACCTAACATTTACCTACTAGATATTAACAAATTAGTGAATTCTGAAATAGGTAAACATTTCAGTCAAGAGCCCTGGTCTTTACACAGTTTGTCTGGAAACGAAATTTACAGGTGTCATGGAAAATGATACAAGTTGAGAACCTTCGTCACAGGACAGGAATACAGGATATTGGTTTTGAGTTCACCACGGAGGCACATGTGCGAGTCAAATTATATCAGAAAACTTTTCCTTATGTGAAAACTTCACCGCTCCTAAAGCACGAAAAACCGATGGAAACTCAAGCTTTTCTCTCAAAGTAATAAACCTGAAAGCGTCATTAGTCATTGAGAAAGTTGCCTTTTTTGACAGCGGTATGTTGCGTCCATCCATTTTCAAAGTTTTCTTAACTCAACTTTTCGTCGAGCAAAATGAGAAACATTGAGTAGGGTATTTGACTGAAGACATGTCAGAGTATTTGACGAAGACATGGTAGGAGGAATTGTGGGGTTTAGCTGCTATCGAAAACACTATTGGTGGATTTCACCAATGACTTATTGAGAGATTTGACTAATGGGAGAATTTATAATGCTCCAAAAAGGAGCTTTTAATGATCCAAACAGGAGTTTTCAAAAACTCCTCCTTTTTGGATCATTAAAAACTCCTTTTTGGATTATTTAAATATCCTTTTTGATTATTTAAATACCCTTTTTGGATGATTTAAAATTCTCCCATTAGTTAAATCTCTCATTTAGTCATTGGTGAAATCCACCATCTCTCCCCAAGTTTTGTTTTCCTCGGCTATTTCTTGATCTAAGGTTCGTCGCCAGGTGTTTCTAGGGCGGCCTGGTCTACGTTTTCCATTCTAAGGCTTCTTTGGCGATGTTGTCTTGCCTTCTTAGGACGTGTCCAATCCAGCCGTTTTGTGAAATAGTGACTTGAAATGAGTGAAATTCACACTTGCAAATAATGCACATTGCACAATACATGATCTCAGATCTCACATTTTGTCCTTTTGATTAAGTTTGGAAACAAAATATCAGTGGTGAGTCTAACGTTTACTACTACTTTTAAGCTCAATTTCCTTTTCCAAATGAATTCCTATCGTATATCCATCTACTCCTATGGAAGCCTCTTGACCCAAACTATGTCACACATGAGTGTCTGCATACAGAACGTCTCCCATAGACTGTCCGTTGTGAAATAGTGACTTGAAATGAGTGAAATTCACACTTGCAAATAATGCACATTGCACAATACATGATCTCAGATCTCACATTTTGTTCTTTTGATTAAGTTTGAAGACAAAATATCAGTGGTAAGTCTAACGTTTACTACTACTTTTAAGCCCAATTTCTAAATCCACCATATGTCCGATAATGCCCGGACAACTTAACGTTTCAACATCGTTCCCAGTCCAGTGAAGTCAACAGCTCTTCGAGGAACAAAACTATTTAATTGTAGATGTTTTAATGAAGACGAATTATGAGCTCTATTGTTCAACTCAATATGCCTTTAAGAGATTCTATTATTTAGAGTGGGTGAGCTATTTTCACATGAATTAAAATACTTATCATTAGGGAAATGCTACACTTGACTTGTCCAAGGTGAAATGCTTTTTCCTATGTATGACCAGGCCGGGGGCAATCTCCGCTATAGCATACTCGTACACTGTCGTCCGATAATGCCCGGACAACTTAACGTTTCAACATCGTTCCCAGTCCAGTGAAGTCAACAGCTCTTCGAGGAACGAAATTATTTAATAAAATTGTAGATGTTTTAATGAAGACGAATTATGAGCTCTATTGTTCAACCCAATATGCCTTTAAGAGATTCCATTATTTAGAGTCGGTGAGCTATTTTCACATGTCTCCTATGATATGGAGTAAGTGAGCAGTCCATGGCTGCTTTGGATATAGGAACCGAAGATCCACTTTCATTCCTCCTGAGGGCATGTATTGAATATTGCAGAATATGTCTTATGTGTGGTCATGAAATCCTTTTTCTCCTCCCTTCTTCCATTCGTTTCCTAATCATTAGGGTTTCCTTTCCTCTTTTCTTTCATTTTGTTTTCATACTCTCTCTCGTCAACCCTTTTGTTGACTATGTTGAAGATACATCTTTCTCCATCTGGGACTTTTTTTTCAATCTTTACATCTTTCTCAGGCCCCGCAACAGCCAGTCACGGTATCAATCATTTGCATGATACAAAATTTCTTGACCCCGCCGGGAATCGAACCCGGAGTAGCTATGTAATATAATGCGCATAGCGACCGGTGACAGAATGGTAGGTACTCAGCCTCGTGAGGAAAATGAGTAGCTATGACATAGAAATAAATGCGCATAGCGACCGGTGCCAGCATGGTAGGTAAACATGTGATTTTAGGATTATTAGATATTGGGAAAATCCTACAATGCTGCAGTGAGCACCAAAGTTGTGACATAATAACACAAAGAAACTGCATTTACATTTACAAATCCATTCATTACTCAGCTCCAATTCCAGTTGTTATGACTTGCTCCTCGCTACCCAAAGTCATGACTTCTCAAAGCCTCTCTTTCGGACACCCTATTCAACTAACTTTTGTTCTGACCAAACATTCTCAAAAGTTTCTTTGTTTCGCGCTTCAGTTGGCATCCTCCGAGCTTTATTTATTATACATAGATAACCCTCGAAACTTTTTGCCTCAACACACAAAAAAAGAATATCTCTCGAATGAAGATAGAGAGCAGACTGTATAGTGCCTGATATGATGGGGAGTGTGTGAAGAAGCTGAATGGTGGAGGCAGGATGTGCCTTGGAGAAACAATTTGACCAACAACAAAATATGGATCTTGAAAGATGGATCTACAATAGTGTATCTTGGTAGATGAACCAACAATACTATATGTCTTGGTACCCAATGAAGACGAATAGAGCCGAAGACCTGGTTGAACAACAACATAATGAGATAGAGGGATTGTATTAGAATGTGAAGAAGCTGAATGGTGGAGGCAGGATGTGCCTTGGAGAAACAATTTGACCAACAACAAAATATGGATCTTGAAAGATGGATCTATAATAGTGTATCTTGGTAGATGAACCAACAATACTATATTTATGTCTTGGTACCCAGTGAAGACGAATAGAGCCGAAGACCTGGTTGAACAACAACATAATGAGATAGAGGGATTGCATTAGATTTGTTATGAAGAAAAATCCAACGAAATGCGTGGGAATCTGCTAAAACGGGAAGATAGTTTCTTTTCCGAGATAATATTCTTCAAGTAAACCTATGTAATATCTTATATATGCTATGTTGTTATGAAGAAAAATCCAACGAAATGCGTGGGAATCTGCTAAAACGAGAAGATACTTTCTTTATTCCGAGATAATAGGTATTCTTCAAATAACCTATGTAATATCTTACCACTCTTACCAGTAAACCGGATTATACTGTTTCGCCCTCACATCAACCTCTTCCATCCTAGAAAATATCGTTTTGTGAAATTGTCGTGGATGTGACAGTGTGACAGTCAATAATGGTGAAGCCTTCAATGCGATGGTCGAAGGAGGCCCAAAAATTGTTCAGCAAATGTAATCTTCTTTATTGTATACTAAAGGGATGTGCCAAAATCAATCGAAATGGGACCACTGACCACTCGTTTGAGAGTTATTGCAGAACGGACAGACATATTAAGTGCAGAATTGCTTGTTTCATGTTTATTAAATACTCATTTACACAAATATTAAGATTTTCTGTATAAATATAATAGATGACGCATTAATTTTTATTATTTTTCCCCTGTGAAATTATCACATCTAGGTACTCATATCTTTAGAGTTTTTATAGCAGATATTGTAAACTGCATTAGATTTTTATGTAAATAAATAACCAGACACAAACAGAGAATTTCGGGGAAATCTTGGAGATTTTTTACAAGATTAAAAACAAGTTGTGCTTACACTCTGTATGATCTCTATTCAAGTGGGCAGACAGGATGCAATCAAGGCAAAGACATCGTCCCAAATGCCAATATCAAAGGCAAGATAGGTATAATGTGTAAACCGGATTATACAGTTTCGCCCTCACATCAACCTCTTCCATCCTAGAAAATATCGTTTTGTGAAATTGTCGTGGACTATAATAACATGAGTTGATAACAAGATCAAGGAGGCAGAAACTAAGACACTTGAGAAGGGATTCAAGGATTTGGAACAAGGAGGGTTAGAAAAAGGCCCCAGGAATCGACCAAGGTATAATGTACGAAATTCTATAATAACATGAGTTGATAACAAGATCAAGGAGGCAGAAACTAAGACACTTGAGAAGGGATTCAAGGAGTTAGGGAGGGTTGGAAAAAGGTCCCAGGAATCGACCAGAAAGGATGGTGAGGGCTTCTTTTTCAATTAATGGACATGGTGTCTCGGATGACTTGTCTAATTTTTTGCCTCATACATGTTTCCCAATTATTATTTTTCAGCAAAATTTTCATTTCCCTCGGGATATCGCCATGGCTGTTGCTTATTTTGGTCTTTTGACGATGATAAAGAAAAAATATTTGTCATTTGAGTTGATACCTACATA
Organism: Diaphorina citri; assembly: GCF_000475195.1. Classification (NCBI taxonomy): domain Eukaryota; kingdom Metazoa; phylum Arthropoda; class Insecta; order Hemiptera; family Psyllidae; genus Diaphorina; species Diaphorina citri. The sequence goes on along the minus strand of NW_007379181.1, from coordinate 6,822 downwards.
CAAATTCAGGACATCTAACATGTTATTTTACAAGCACAACTTTTTCCTTGCATTCAAGAAGTTTTCATAAGATCTACCTATGTAGATATAAGAGAATGAGTGTTGCTGCTGTTTGCTGGGTCTCGGATAGCTGGGCACAAGATCAGCAAGTAACGGAAGATGCTGTAAGGGTGTAAGGTCCACCCGAATTTGTAGAAAATCTATGTAAAACTTAAATAAAAAAGAACACTAAACTAAGACACTTGAGAAGGGATTCAAGGATTTGGAACAAGGAGGGTTGGAAAAAGGCCCCAGGAATCGACCAGAAAGGATGGTGAGAGCTTCTTTTTCAATTAATGTACATGGTGTCTCGGATGACTTGTCTAATTTTTTGCCTCATACATGTTTCCCAATTATTATTTTTCAGCAAAATTTTCATTTCCCTCGGGATATCGCCATGGCTGTTGCTTATTTTGGTGTTTTGGTCTTTTGACGATGATAAAGAAAAAATATTTGTCATTTGAGTTGATACCTACAAATTCAGGACATCTAACATGTTATTTTACAAGCACAACTTTTTCCTTGCATTCAAGAAGTTTTCATAAGATCTATGTATATATAAGAGAATGAGTGTTGCTGCTGTTTGCTGGGTCTCGGATACGCTCAAGATCAGCAAGTAACGGAAGATGCTGTAAGGTCCACCCAAATTTGTGGAAAATCTATGGAAAACTTAAATAAAAAAGAACACTGTTTTTTGGGAGAAAAGTTGAAACTTTTGGAAAATTCGTTCAATGAGAAAGTTCTCTCGAATTTTCTAATTATAAAACTTTTGGTTACGAAAGCTAAAAGGTTAACCAAAATAAGTTTTAAACTTTTGGTCGAAAAGTACTTTAAAAGGTAACCTAGTTTCCTTTTTATTAAACATAAACGGGCGGGTTCTAAAGTTGTGTAATTTTCTTCTGTCTAAGCTTGACGTCAGAAGGTATAAGGAGCCTGCAATTTTAATTTCAGAAATGCTGAAACAATCAAACAATCATCATCATTATCATCATTTCCAGTCAAAATTTTCAAATCATCATCAGTCCTAATATTCCCATTCGTCCAATAACACGAAATATTCTCTCTCTTTCTGCAGAAATAGAAATTTCTCCGACTAATTTCCGACTTATTTCGTCGGAACGTGACCACCAAGAAATGAAGGAAAACAAAAACAAATATTCCTCGTCCCTCGTCCCCTTTTCCATTTCTATCTTTTCCCTTTCCTCTCCACTTCCCTCTTTTTCTTTTCATCCCTTCTCGTCTATCTTTATTTCTTCCTTTTTCTTCTATCCCCCTAAGTCTGTTCGTTCTCATCCCTTAGACGAAAAAAGCGGACCCCGTCTGTACACGGGAAAAGGCGAAGAAAAAGAAGAAGATCTTCTTTAGAAACTGTGCAAAGTCTTTCCGATTCACCACAAAGAAAACAAAAACTCATGATTTATATGTATTTGATTATCATCTTTGCTCCTACACGAAATACTGCTTATTTGAATGATTAAAATTTTCTATATTTTACCTCGTCATAAAGCTACTTGTATATAGCGTCATCGTCAGAAGGTATAAGGAGCCTGCAATTTTAATTTCAGAAATGCTGAAACAATCATCATCATAATCATCATTTCCAGTCAAAATTTTCAAATCATCATCGTCCTAATATTCCCATTCGTCCAATAACACGAAATATTCTCTCTCTTTCTGCAGAAATAGAAATTTCTCCGACTAATTTCCGACTTATTTCGTCCGAACGTGACCACCAAGAAATGAAGGAAAACAAAAACAAAATATTCCTCGTCCCTCGTCCCCTTTTCCATTTCTATCTTTTCCCTTTCCTCTCCACTTCCCTCTTTTTCTTCTCATCCCTTCTCGTCTATCTTTATTTCTTCCTTTTTCTTCTATCCCCCTAAGTCTTCTCCTTCTCATCCTGCGGAAAATGGATGAACTTATCAGCAGTGTTTGTAAGAAATCAGTCAAGGATAAGAATGATCTTACCTTCCAGAATCTTTATTTACCTGTCACTAACAATCGTTTCCCTTGATTAAACATTCCTGAAGTCTTTCTTGAAGTCAAGCACTTTCTTGAAGTCCTATAATGAAAAACACCTTTAAAATTCAAGGTGAAATAATCAAAAATGGCATATGGCAGAAGGTAGACGAAAGATTATCCAAAGCAAGGAACTAAAAAACCCTCTTCACTTGGAGCGAAGTTATCCAAAATATTTCCAAAGCTATTTTTTCACTATTTCGAAAACACACACAAAACATAACACGCACTGATTACCTAAATAAAACTGACCCGATTGAGCGAACCTTGAAAAACATACCTACTAAATACTCGGTAACATGTAAAACTCAATCAGCTCATTGAAAATCGTCCCATAACACTTCAGGTAATGTTCACCTGTTACTGAGGTCTACAGGATCAAAAATCCTTTTTCGAGGGGTGATCCCTTGAGCAACAGGTTTCTGAAATGGGACAGGTTTGCATCCTGGGAATCCTTTCTGAAAACGGGTTATTGCGAGATGGTCCAGTGTTGGAATTTCATCAGCGAGGGATGCTGTACTTGGGATATCTCCCACGACCTTTAAGATGAGCAGGTTAAGAGAAAGAGGAGAGGGGTCAATATGATCTGAAAAACGTTGAGTTCAGATTTTTGTTTCAAAAATAATTGTGTTGATGTGGACTTACCTACTAGAAGATTTTTAATTGATCCTTTTTCTCCTCCCTTCTTCCATTCGTTTCCTAATCATTAGGGTTTCCTTTCCTCTTTTCTTTCATTTTGTTTTCATACTCTCTCGTCAACCCTTTTGTTGACTATGTTGAAGATACATCTTTCTCCATCTGGGACTTTTTTTTTTCAATCTTTAGATCTTTTTCAAGGAAAGCTGTTTTCTCGTAAGGTCTTGCTGATTTGGAAATCAGGATGTATAGGCAACGAGACAATAATTTATTATGAAGCAAGCCTGAACCACGTTATCTGCAATTCGACCTTGATGTCTATTATTGCCAAATAATGCGTTCTAGTTTGATAATCCTAGCTTCGGTCTGCTTCTTGGTATATTAAGATAGCTAATAATATTGCCGGGCTTCTCCCAATATTATATCCTGCCAATGATCTTCACTTCACATGAATCTCAAATCAGGTGTTCAAAGAATTTCCATTTCCTTTTTCTTATGAATGTTCCACAGCTCTAACAATATTCATCAAATCTGACGACCAAGTCTGGAACACCGGTCATCAACGGGTCTGGTTCTCCTATCAGGGAGTCTCTTTAACATTGCAGTGCTTAAAAGTGAATCCTCGAATTATGAAATTTCGAACGGAATTTTTCAGCTATTTGCACGTATTTTACTCAGGCTTTAATTGCATGAAATGCCGACAAATACCTACACGCACAATTTAAAAACTTTCCACACTTTCTACCTATATAAGTGAAAAAAATAAAACACGTTCACTTCCATGGACACGAGGAAAACCAAAAGAGGAGAGTAAAATGGAATTATACGAGGTTCTCTATTCTTGGTCCTCCACACCCTTTGATAAGGATTGACTCTTTTTCTTTGCTCAGATAGGTAGGTTTACGCGATTCCCCGGAACCTTATAAGTCCAGATTTCCCAGTCATTGTTGGTAATGTAATGACACTAATGACAAAGAAGTGGTCAGAACAGACAAAGAAGTAAACGTGTTATTTCCAGGGTTGTGAAGTTAGTTGAAGGAAAGGGGTTCCAATTTTAATCAACACCCAGAACGGCGCGGCGGTAATAAAACCGAAACATGCACGCCATTGCCCTTCCGAAAAGGCTCCAAAAGCCCTCGCTCCGAAGACATTTGAATATTTTGTCGTCAAGACATTTGAAATTCACCCCTAGACACTACTTGGCTCACGTCATTTGAGAAGAATATAAAAGACCGATTTAATTTTATGAGAGACACACCAGGAACTTAGACGTGGACGGTGACTCGTCAAGAGTATAGAGAATAAGAGAAAATCGGAAGAAGTAGGTCCGTGGAACGAATGGAATAGAAGAAACTTCTGCAATTTCACTCAGAAACTATAACTACCTAGGATCCTAGGTAAGACATTAAAACGTTGTGAACAATAAAAGGGTTAGAGAGGAGACTAATAGGTAATACTCGTATGTATACTTGGACAAAAAAACCTTCCAGAAATCATAGGTACAGATAAATACAATAATTTATTTTACTATATGCATAAGTATTTAGGCAGATACCGTCTTCATCCATCAGAATTAGGTAGTTCTTGAAGATATACACCTACCTGCTGAACAATGATATAAGTTATTGGTAAGTATAGGTATTTTTGCGATATTATTGTGAATTTAGAAGAAAAATCTGAAAAAATCTGTTTAACCCGGCTTCTAATATTGTGTGTAAACAAATTTCTAGTTTTACTTAGCCGGTCTGAAAGCACGTAATGCCCATTTTTAATGAAGCTTTTCTTCCAGGAACAATGGTTTATTTTCGATATTATTATGTAAATTTTGGGCCGGGAATTTTCGTAGTTTGGGTGCAGGACACAAGATTTCTGCGTTCGGATATAAAAGATTGTTTATGGGTTTGGAAGAGATGAAAACAAACAGCAGTCGATCATCTTAGTTATAGTGTTGGGTGAAAGCAGGAGGTTTATGCTTAGGTAGGTAGATTTACCACCTTACGGCCATTATTTGGGTATAGTGTACAAGTCGTTAGAAATTAGGTATTAAGGAGCGCGGTAGCGCTCCGCCCCGCCAAGTCAAGAAAGTTTGACCGCGCTACTAGAGATATTATAGGTACGCGACAGGAATTAAGCCGGTCTGAAAGCACGTAATGCCCATTTTTAATGAAGCTTTTCTTCCAGGAACAATGGTTTATTTTCGATATTATTATGTAAATTTCGGGCTGGGACTTTGAATTTTCGTAGTTTGGGTGCAGGACACAAGATTTCTGCGTTCGGATATAAAAGATTGTTTATGGGTTTGGTAGAGATGAGAACAAACAGCAGTCGATCATCTTAGTTAATAGTGTTGGGTGAAAGCAGGAGGTTTATGCTTAGGTAGGTAGATTTACCACCTTTATGGGTTTGGTAGAGATGAGAACAAACAGCAGTCGATCATCTTAGTTAATAGTGTTGGGTGAAAGCAGGAGGTTTATGCTTAGGTATAGGTAGATTTACCACCTTACGGCCATTCTTCTCATTCTTTTTCTTCCCTCTCGAGGAATATTATCTTATTTAGAAGCTTAGACGAAAAAAGCGGACCCCGTCTGTACCTACACGGGAAAAGGCGAAGAAAAAGAAGAAGATCTTCTTTAGAAACTGATGTGCAAAGTCTTTCAGATTCACCACAAAGAACAAAAACTCATGATTTATATGTATTTTTGATTATCATCTTTGCTCCTACACGAAATACTGCTCATTTGAATGATTAAAAATGTCTATATTTTACCTCGTCATAATACTCCTTGTATAGCGTCATCTTCTTCTGTCTAAGCTTGACGGGTGGTCTATAACGTAATATTGCGCAAAGTTGAAACTTCAATAACCAAGATGGAGGTTGGACGTACCCAACTTAGCTACTGGGTGGCATCTAGAAAAGCAATCAGTTTTGATAGATTTTCAAAATCCAAATGAGCGGAAAATGGATGAACTTATCAGCAGTGTTTGTAAGAAATCAGTCAAGGATAAGAATGATCTTACCTTCCAGAATCTTTATTTACCTATCACTAACAATCGTTTCCCTTCATTAAACATTCCTGAAGTCTTTCTTGAAGTCCTATAATGAAAAACACCTTTAAAATTCAGGGTGAAATAATCAAAAATGGCATATTGCAGAAGGTAGACGAAAGATTATCCAAAGCAAGGAACTAAAAAAACCCTCCTCACTTGGAGCGAAGTTATGCAAAATATTTCCAAAGCTATTTTTTTCACTATTTCGAAAACACACACAAACATAACACGCACTGATTACCTAAATAAAACTGACCCGATTGAGTGAACCTTGAAAAATAGACTAAATACTCGGTAAAATGTAAAACTCAATCAGCTCATTGAAAATCGTCCCATAACACTCTTATTTTTTTTTTTTTTATTATTATTATTAAATTATTTTTCCCTGTGAAATTATCACATCTAGGCAGGTAGGTACTCATGTCTTTAGAGTTTTTATAGCAGATATTATAAACTATAGCAAATGCACTATCAATTATTATCATTAAAACTTAATACTAAAACCACCTGTTGCTTATTATTATCATGCTATTTCGTTTCTCTGATCCAATGGTGTCTATTTCCTTGTTTACAGAACTGAAGAGGTAGCGAAAAATCCGCGGAAACGTGTTGCAATCACCCCCGCGCGTAACTTATCTCTTACCTGATTACCTGACCAGGTATTATGGACTTCAGTATTTATGTATAAGGAATGTATAAGGAAGATGAATCTTTCACCCCCTATCTCTCTGCCCTTTGACCCTATGTAACTCTTTTTTATACAACAGGTTTTTCTGCATAACTGAAAGGTTATTATTTTCCTGTCTGATATTTTTGGTACGTTCGTCTGTCTGTTTAGTAATTAGGAGCAGTACCTAGTGAAAATAAATAAATAAATTTCAACCTGGTCTTTTTAGTTTAGAATTTTAGATCTTGTGTAGGTACTATACAGTAGGCTAGAAGATAGGTATGTAAAAAAGTAAAAAAAGTTTCTTCACATTTTGGGTTCGATTGGGCTTCTACATCATGTAAAAAAAAAAAAAGAATCCTTTTCCCGAGTGTGTTCTACAGTCCACTGAACCACCCGTACAACTTTGTTGA
>NW_007379180.1:64297-65372 GCF_000475195.1 Diaphorina citri | reverse complement strand
ATTATTTGTTTTAATCTCATTTTTACTTTCTATTACTACAGTATAGCGAGCTATACTAGTAATGAAAGTATTGCAATCGGTCCAAATTTTTCCTACCTCTATTTTTTCCCCTCCAGGGCTATCAGAGTGCGTAAGGTACTAGGAGGTGGTATGCGACAAGTAGGATATCTAGCCGGAGCTACATTAGACTCGTGTGGTCTGCGCCGTAGCATGCCCATCCCATAGTATGTCCCTTATCAGATTTTAATCTCTGTCCCCTCTATTTATTGTTTTCCAGGGCTATCAGAGTACGTAAGGTACTAGGGGGTGGTATGCGACAAGTAGGATATCTGGCCGGTGCAGGGATATTTGCTCTGGAGAACCATGTACATCGATTGAAGCATGATCACGAACAAACCAAACTCATCGCACAAGGTATAGTATCCAAACTGAAGCTCCAACAAACGTAGTGGGCGGGAATCGAACCTGCGACCAATCGCTTATTAGGCAGCCGCGCTACCTTCCAAGCTAGCTAGGCTGATAAGCTGGTTTGATAGAGAAAATTGTAACAATGGAGGTCTTATCGTTTAGAAAGCGAAGCGAGAAGCGAGGAGGACAGGATATTCAGGACGAGCCAGCCACTTTAACATGACTAGAGCTAGAGACCATCACCCCAGTGTATAGCAGATACAACAAGCTGGGCTCGTCCCTTCGGGAATTTTTATGGTTCTCAGGACAAAATTTTTTTTGTCCTGTTAGCTTGTCCTCTTGTCCTCTTTTGTCCTGTCCTCTTAGCCGACAGTATAAATAAGGTATATTAAATAATAATAAAAAAAAAAAAATTGCATCACCACTTTCGTGTTCCTGGTAAAAAGACCTTTAATTTGATATATAGGTCGACCAGGTTTGGATAAGTTCTTCTATGAGGACAGACTGACAGACAGACGACACCGAAGCGAATACAATAGTCCGTCCACTATACCTTTTATTATTACTATTGTAATTTAATAAAGGAAGGACGGACTAAAAAGATATCTTTTTTTCTGCTATAGCCATTCGGCAAAATCTAAAGCCGCTAAAACAACAACATAAGCAC
>NW_007379180.1:0-63985 GCF_000475195.1 Diaphorina citri | reverse complement strand
ATTTAAATTTCTCTTTTTTAAACCTTTTAAAAAAAAAAAAAAAAAAAAAAAAAACAAACAAACAAACGTTTCCATTGTGTCTTAATTTTAACCCCTTCATGTCTATTGATCCCCAGTTGAAGGCCCGTTGTCAAGAGCACAATATTCCCGTACACATGGACGGGGCCCGTGTGTTCAACGCGGCCTCATATTTAGGCCTCCCCCTGGCGGAAGTGTGTGCTAGTGTGGACACGGTCATGTTCTGTTTGAGCAAGGGCCTCGGGGCCCCCGTGGGATCTATTTTGGCCGGCCCTGAAGAGTTCATACAGAAGTAAGTGAGAGGGGTGTTTTCCTTTTTTCTTCTTCTTCTTCTTTCGCTTTGCCCTTTTTCCTTTAGATTTTTTGTTCTATTTCATGACAAAGATCTCTATTTTTTTTTCATTTCTTTCTCTTATTTTCTTTTTATTTTTGTTACTCCTTAAACCGGGCCTTAAAAAAAGATATATAGGGAATTGTAACTGCTGTCTTATTATCGTCGCGAAAGCGAAGAGGAAGAAAGACAGGATAGGAGAAAGCGAGAACAAACTTCACTAGTTTAGGATAAAGTTCGCCCCGAGTGGGAATCGAACCTGCGATTTAGCGCTTAGAAGGCAGACGCGCTACCCTCCAAGCTAACTAGGCAGGCTTAAAAGGAAATACCTATTTTTTATTTTTTTGGAAATCCCATGATGATAAGGATTTTGTCGAGGGGGGGGTGTGGATGCTCCAGATTTTCGGAGTCTGGCCTATGGTTAATGAGAGAAATGAAACTCGAGAGGGGGGGACGAGGAATACGTCCTTGTAAGGGAGATGTTTTGATTCAGGGGTTTCTGTGGGAAATCACCATGGAATAAACTTTGAAAGTCAGGGTGTTGAAATTGAAAATGCATAAATCTCCTTGATTGAATAAAAAAAAAAAGGTCACATCATAAAATACGGCTAAACTTAAATCTGGATAAATAGGGTAACACCAGAGCACAGGGTAACAGGGTAACTGAGAACGAGTTGGCAACACTGGCCGGGTGTGTCAACACAACAAATGGTTTCTTGTACCGACCACCGCTACCGTACCGCTTTGAGGTTTCTGTTTTGTGACTGTGAGCTGTGAGTATTCTCGATTCTTGAAACTCGAAACAGTCAGGCCGATGTGTTATGTCGACGCGAGTCGCGAGATAAATCTTTTGTTTAAGTTTAAAACAAAACTTTCAAACTGCGGCTTAAACCTTTTTTATATCACGACACCGAAGCGAATACAATAGTCCGTCCACTATACCTTTTATTATTACTATTGTAATTTAATAAAGGAAGGACGGACTAAAAAGATATCTTTTTTTCTGCTATAGCCATTCGGCAAAATCTAAAGCCGCTAAAACAACAACATAAGCACCAAGTTCAGTGAATTGCTGACCTCACGCAAGAAAAGGCCCTTCTAACAAGTGTTTGACAGACAGACGACACCGAAGCGAATACAATAGTCCGTCCACTATACCTTTTATTATTACTATTGTAATTTAATAAAATCGCTTATTAGGCAGCCGCGCTACCTTCCAAGCGAGCTAGGCTGATAAGCTGGTTTGATAGAGAAAATTGTAACAATGGAGGTCTTATCGTTTAGAAAGCGAAGCGAGAAGCGAGGAGGACAGGATATTCAGGACGAGCCAGCCACTTTAACATGACTAGAGCTAGAGACCATCACCCCGGTATATAGCAGATACAAAAAGATATCTTTTTCTGCTATAGCCATTCGGCAAAATCTAAAGCCGCTAAAACAACAACATAAACACCAAGTTCAGTGAATTGCTGACCTCAGTCAAGAAAAGGCCCTTCTAACAAGTAGTGTTAACCCCAGTAGCTCAGAGGTATTGTATAGCTTTAGAACGTCGCACTCGTAATCTGAAGGGCTCGGGTTTGAGCCCCAATATTGACATTAAATTTTACGAGTAGTACCTACCTACGTAGCGTCATTTCGAGGTGGACTTATTTCGTATACATTTTTATTGTGAAGTTCGTAACTTGTTGTTGTTGTTGTTGTTGTTGTTGTTGTTGTTGTTGTTGTTGTTGTTGTTGTTGTTGTTGTTGTTGTTGTTGTATTTGTTGTTGTTGTTGTTGTTGTTGTTGTTGTTGTTGTTGTTGTTGTTGTTGTTGTTGTTGTTGTTGTTGTTGTTGTTATTATTGTAAATTTATTCTTGGAGATTTGTAAAAGTTTCGCTTAAACAAATAAATACCTTTTATCTCATCTGTTTCCTCTTTGTTTCCAGCCATCAGTAAAATGAACTGCCCATTCATCGACATTGATGTGAACAACGTACATACCAACATACTTGTCATTAACTTCAGAGGAAACATTACGGCCGAGATGTTTAGGCAGAGATTACTCACGGTAAGTAGGTAGAGTCAGCCTAGTTAGCTTTTAGGGTAGCGCGCCCGGGGCGGACTATATCCTAAACAGATAAGGTTCGTTCTCGGAACGGCTGACTTTCCTATCCTGTCCTCCTTCTCTCTTCACTTTCGGGACTATAAGACCTTAGCAGTTACAGTTCCCTTTATCAATCCTCTTTTTTTTCTTCTTTTTTTAAAATAATACCTAAATAAATTAGCCCAAGAGGTAGTACCTACCTACGTAGCGTCATTTCGAGGTGGACTTATTTCGTATACATTTTTATTGTGAAGTTCGTAATTTTGAAAAGATATCTTTTTTTCTGCTATAGCCATTCGGCAAAATCTAAAGCCGCTAAAACAACAACATAAGCACCAAGTTCAGTGAATTGCTCACCTCACTCAAGAAAAGGCCTTTCGAACAAGTGTTAACCCCAGTAGCTCAGAGGTATTGTATAGCTTTAGAACGTCGCACTCGTAATCTGAAGGGCTCGGGTTTGAGCCCCAATATTGACATTAAATTTTACGAGTAGTACCTACCTACGTAGCGTCATTTCGAGGTGGACTTATTTCGTGTAAATTTTTATTGTGAAGTTCGTAATTATGGGAAAAAAAAAAAAAAAAAAAAAAAACACTTTTAGTAGAACCGTTTTGCCTCTTTCCAGACAATTTTAAAGATTTACCAAGGGATTAAAAAGTATTTGTGTTTAAATAGCACACAAGACACATTACAAAATCTGTTGAGTATCAAGTTCATAGTTGTATTAGTTGTTGATAACCACTGAAGATTTCAATTATTGTATTCATCAAATGAAACAACAAAAAATCCTAGTCAGTAAAATGATGAAATTGCAACTCCACAAATTATTTATTTACTTAAACTAGCCAAAAATAACTGTTTTTCTTGTCATCCAGAAGGATCCAGGTTTGATTCCCAGAGTCAGCACAAAAAGATTGTACCTACATACTTGAATTTCAGTAGATTACTCTGTGTTGACCTAGCACTAGCACGTAATGTTAAAAAATTGTTCCTTGTATCACTCTGATGAGATGGAACATAATATGTAAATACTAAGGTATTGAAATTACCCAGCACCTAAGTAATTGGACCTATTATTATATTATGTAGTTCCTTAAGTAAGTAAGTAAGTAAGTAAGTAAGTGTACTATGTTTTTCTAACCTAATATACTTACATGAGACTTTGTTAAGACTGCTGGCTGCTGGGGCAAAAGAGACTTTTCAGTCTCATTCTTGGCAGTTTTAAACAGGGCAGGTATACATTTTAATATTCTATTGTCTATTCTAAAATAGGTAAAAAATGGACAAAAACAATAATAATTGAGAAAAATGTTCAATATTTTCCCCTCAAAGATTATACCTACCTACAAGTAAATAGGAATCATGGGTTTTCCAGGAAACAAGTACCTAAGTACCTAGTGACTTCAGATTTGGATTTTTCACAACTTTTTACATAGGAATCGACCTTTTATTCATAATTTTTACCCAACTGCAACTGCTCCATTGAAAAAAAAGTTCAATATTTTCCCCTCAAAGATTATACCTACCTACAAGTAAATAGGAATCATGGGATTTCCAGGAAACAAGTACCTAAGTACCTACACATAGTTACTGTCCCCATAGAAGGACTTATCCAAACCTGGTCGACCTATATATCAAATTAAAGGTCTTTTTACCAGGAACACGAAAGACCGGTTTTAGCGTCACCTATGTTAAGCTACGCCGAGGAAGGCCAATACATGGATGGGTGACTTAAACATTATATTGCCCAGCACCTAAGTAATACTAAGGTATTGAAATAACCCAGCACCTAATACTTAGGTATTGAAATTACCCAGCACCTAATACTAAGGAATTGAAATTACCCAGCACCTAATTGGACCTATTGTTATATTATGTAGTTCCTTAAGTAAGTAAGTAAGTAAGTAGGTACTGTGTTTTTCTACCTACTTAATATACATGAGACTTTGTTAAGACTGCTGGGGCAAAAGAGACTTTTCAGTCTCATTCTTGGCAGTTGGTTTAAACAGGGCAGGTATACATTTTAATATTCTTTTGTCTCTTCTAAAATAGGTAAGAAATGGACAAAAACAATAATAATTGAGAAAAAAGTTCAATATTTTTCCCTCAAAGATTATACAAGTAAATAGGAATCATGGGTTTTCCAGGAAACAAGTACCTAAGTACCTAGACATAGTTACTTAACACTCCCAAACAAAACTTTAAACTCATCACAGTTCCTGTTGAAACTTTCTTCATTTAAATTCCTGATGAGTCATAGTTTGTATGTCAGACTGACTACAGTCTGAAGTATTTACCATGAATTTCACATGTTCATATTGTTAGGAATTCCCTGGTTTGGTCTGATGTTATTACTTATCTAGACCTATGAGATTGAAGTATTTACTTACCATGAATTTCATATTGCTAGGAATTTCCTAATTTGGTCTGATGTGTTAGGTACTTACCTGTGAGATAAGAGCATTGACCAGCAGTTTAAGCACCTCTTGGTATCCTCTTAATGGGATAGTATATGGACTCACAGCTTTTCTCTGGAATAAATCTGATTGTGCGGACTTTCTAGAGCTGCTGCAGGTGAATTTTAGAGAAACTGAAGAGGTTGAAATATACCAGTGAGGGTGCTTCTAGGTTCCATCAAGGCCCCCCGAGAGCAGACTCTAAATCCCTCAAGACCCCTTCGGTTCGGAGGTCTTGAGCCAAGCCCTCTAGCCTGGATGGCACCTCTTGGTATCCTCTTAATGGGATAGTATATGGACTCACAGCTTTTCTCTGGAATAAATCTGATTGTGCGGACTTTCTAGAGCTGCTGCAGGTGAATTTTAGAGAAACTGAAGAGGTTGAAATATACCAGTGAGGGTGCTTCTAGGTTCCATCAAGGCCCCCCGAGAGCAGACTCTAAATCCCTCAAGCCCCCTTCGGTTCGGAGGTCTTGAGCCAAGCCCTCTAGCCTGGATGGCACCTCTTGGTATCCTCTTAATGGAATAATATATGGACTCACAGCTTTTCTCTGGAATAAACCTGATTGTGCGGACTTTCTAGAGCTGCTGCAGGTGAATTTTAGAGAAACTGAGGAGGTTGAAATATGCCAGTGAGGGTGCTTTTAGGTTCCATCAAGGCCCGGGGATAGCAGCTTAACTCCAAACACAAAAAGCCCACTCCGAGGCTTAGGTGTAGGGGCGAACAGCCCTAAAGGATGGGTTAAGCTACTACGAATCTACGAATCTACGAAGGTATCTGAATACTTGCAAGTTCTCATTATTTAGAGTCTCACACATACACAGAAGTCACCAAGTATTTTCAACTCAATACCAACCTAAATGTAGTTCTAAGGTATCTGAATACTTGCAAGTTCTCATTATTTAGAGTCTCACACATACACAGAAGTCACCAAGTATCGCCACAGTCTCAAAGCGTCGTTATCAAGGGTAGACCTCGGCAAGTACCTACCACTGTTTCACACCAACTGAAATGTGACCTTATATGGTAAACCAAACGTGGAGCTATCAATGTTCGGTTATCTCAATACCTACCTATATGACTATTTCTCTGACTATTTCTCTACTAATCTCTCACCTCGGTGTTACTTAATAGTCAGGCGATGAGTCATGCCCAAACGCGCGCGCCAGAGTGAAATTGCCGCCGACTAATTTGCCGTAGATCTCTACTGTTGTTTTTAAGCGCCATAGATATCTCTATTTTGAGGTATCTCTATGGATGCTTTGCTTTGTTTACTTTAGATTTACTTACCTACTTAGTAATAATAGTAGGTATTGTTTAACAGGATTTCTGGTAGCAAAATGAAAATGATTTTATTACATTTACTGACTTAGATAGATAGGTAGGTATTTAGTTTAGCGGGTTCAATCCAACTGACTTGACGCGACGTATATAGAGCACCTATGGAATTTTATCCTCAACTTCCAAAATTCAATACCCACTCGCCAAAGAATAAGAGGGACAAAAAGGCAAAAGTCTCAACGAAAAATATGATGAAAGTGTAAAAGACATCACTTGTACCTACTCCAAACTCCAAAATTTACTACAGCAAGGATAAGAGCCAAACAAGCAAAAGAACCGTCTAATATCCTACTGGGACGCTCCAGGGTGTAACACTCCCAGGTCACTGACTTTCAGACGACGAAAAGTTCAAACAATAACTCTCCCAACTTTCATTCCAGACAAAACATATAGTCGTACATTTTAACGGGAAGAAATACTAGTATAATACAACAGTGACAAATGAAACATTGTCACAATTTCAGCAAAATGCTACTACATATTTTATTAAGGAGCGCTATAGCGCTCCGCCCCGCCAAGTCAAGAAAGTTTGACCGCGCTACTAGAGATATTATACGCGACAGGGAAAGTAGAAAAAAGAAGAAAAATAGGATAGGATACAAAAACTAATGACTGCGGTTCAGGACGAGCCAGCCAATTTAACATGGCTAGAGCTAGAGACCATCACCCCGGTGTACAGCAGATACACAAAGATATCTTTTCTTTATTCTGCTATCGCCATTCAGTGAAAGCTAAAGCCGCTACAACAACAACAACAACAACAACAACAACAACAACAACAACAACAACAACAACAACAACAACAACAACAATATCCTACTGGGACGCTCCAGGGTGTAACACTCCCAGGTCACTGACTTTGAGACGACAAAAAGTTCAAACAATAACTCTCCCAACTTTCATTCCAGACAAAACACATAGTCGTACATTTTAACGGGAAGAAATACTACTAGTATAATATAACAGTGACAAATGAAACATTTCAGCAAATGCTACTACATATTTTATCAAGTCAAAGTTTGACCGCGCGGTACTTGTGCAGAAGTCACATTCATGGAATATTGCTACCAAAGGAACTGGCACAAACGAGCAGTGACCAGTGTTATTATAGGGTTAGGTTAAATGCAAGAAGGAGTTTTCACAATTAGAGCAGTGATTAGTGTTATTATAGGGTTAGGTTGAGTACAAAAAGGAGCTTTTCTTTTCCACGGACGTGACTTCTGCATAATTACCCCTAAGCAAGTACCTATGTACAAAATATCCTGGTCAATTAGTCATACAGCCAACTACAAAATTAATACAGACGTACGCATTATGTTGTTGCCTTTCTGCCAACAATTTTTTTTGGCCAAATCACGAAAGATGGCTTCATGACTAGAAATAGTGACTGACTAGTGACTGGTAGGACTATTCGACTGGTGGCGATGGGGTCATCATTTAGACCGGGAAATTTCCGCGCGCTTCAGCAAAAAAGTTACTTCCTAAACCGTTTGGTGTCTAGTGAAGTTTTAGTTGTGTTAGGAACCTCAGGAATTTTTCCTTCACAATGGCGACAGACTTGGACCCTAATGATCCTGACATGAAATATTTGTCAGTAGATCGTAATGCCTTTAACGACCCTGCGACCCAGGCAGAGTGGACCCAGAAACGTCTGGTCTGGGTTCCTCATGAAAACCAGGGCTTTGTCGCTGCCGGGATTAAGGGTGAGCTAGGAGACTCGGTGGAAGTAGAACTGGTGGAAACCGGGAAGAGGATTGTGGTTCCGAAGGATGATATTCAGAAGATGAACCCGCCCAAACCAAAGAAGAGGTTCCAACCATAGAAGTGTACAGGAATAAGCCAGTATATAGGGTGTTCAACTGTTGGTCCTTTTATCTGTCTCAGTGGGTGGTCTAGTGCTCAAGACGCTGGATTATGACATCACCATCGAGTTTACCCTTTGCCCTTTCCTATCCCTAAGAAACAGAAGGAAAACGTTCGCTAGGACTTCCGAGCTATGCTGTATGATTTAGCTTATACACTCGGTATACAACGTGTCTTGTAGGATCCAAGCTACATTATATTATGTACAAGACTATATTATAGCTATAATAGCATAAACATATTATACCTATGTATGTACTCTACATTACACAGAGCTCTAGTGAGCTGGATACTTAGGGCTTTGTCGCTGCCGGGATTAAGGGTGAGCTAGGAGACTCGGTGGAAGTTGAACTGGTGGAAACCGGGAAGAGGATTGTGGTTCCGAAGGATGATATTCAGAAGATGAACCCACCTAAGTTTGACAAAGTTGAGGATATGGCTGATCTTACCTGTTTGAATGAGGCCTCCGTGCTACACAACATCAAGGACCGGTATTACTCCGGACTCATCTATGTAAGTAGCAGATTTTGTTACGTTAACTAACTTTGTTGGGACTAGTGTGTTAAAACTGCTAATAACCACTTTTAATGGTTGCCATAAAAGGCTACCTGTTAATTAAGTATAGTGAATGAGGCCTCCGTGCTACACAACATCAAGGACCGGTATTACTCCGGACTCATCTATGTAAGTAGCAGATTTTGTTACGTTAACTAAGTTTGTTGGGACTCGTGTGTTAAAACTGGTAATAACCACTTTTAATGGTTGCCATAAAGGCTACCGGTAATTATGCAGAAGTCACGTCTGTGGAAAAGAACAGCTCCTTTTTGTATTTAACGTAACCCAATAATAACACTAATCACTGCTCTAATTGTGAAAACTCCTTCTTGTGTTTAACCTAACCCTATAATATGAATTTCATATTGCTAGGAATTTCCTAATTTGGTCTGATGTGTTAGGTACTTACCTGTGAGATAAGAGCATTGACCAGCAGTTTAACATTCATCAGGAATACCTAGAATTCCTGACTCCTGAGTGTCCTTCCTGATTGTGACTCAGAAATTCAGGATTATTAAGGAGCGCGGTAGCGATCCGCCAAGTCAAGAAAGTTTGACCGCTTTAAACTATCAAGCCAGAATTTAAGTAGGTACTTACTTAGGTACTTAAATTCAGGGTAAAGCGAAATCCTGGTGGTAAGTAGTTATTTTTCAAGTACCTACTTACTTGTTTACCATGAATTTTTTTTGTGTTTTTTCCCAATAAGTATTTAAGTAGACAGGTACTTAAGTACATACCTATGTAGATTGTAGTGTACCTATAAGGATAAGTCGTACTGATAGATAGGTAGGTAGGTAGGTAGGTAGGTACCTACTTAAGTAGGCGCTCAAAACCCCTGCAAGAACTTTTTTGGCTCTTTAAATGTCAAGGTCACATGAGGTTTTCATGTCTGCTTCAAATTTTCGGAGTCTGGCCTACAGTAAAAGAGGAAAATTAAGCCAGGACCCCTCGTCCTCCCTAAATACGGTCCTGGCATGTAGGTATACCTACATAGACAGTACACAATACATAAATAATTGCGGCATTCATTGACAAAAAAAGCACATTTTCAACTCAATACCAACCTAAATGTAGTTCTAAGGTATCTGAATACTTGCAAGTTCTCATTATTTAGAGTCTCACACATACACAGAAGTCACCCAGCATTTTCAACTCAATACCAACCTAAATGTAGTTCTAAGGTATCTGAATACTTGCAAGTTCTCATTATTTAGAGTCTCACACATACACAGAAGTCACCAAGTATCGCCACAGTCTCAAAGCGTCGTTATCAAGGGTAGACCTCGGCAAGTACATACCACTGTTTCACACCAACTGAAATGTGACCTTATATGGTAAACCAAACGTGGAGCTATCAATGTGCGGTTATCTCAATACCTACCTAAGCTCAAAGCGTCGTTATCAAGGGTAGACCTCGGCAAGTACCTACCACTGTTTCACACCAACTGAAATGTGACCTTATATGGTAAACCAAACGTGGAGCTATCAATGTTCGGTTATCTCAATACCTACCTATATGACTATTTCTCTGACTATTTCTCTACTAATCTCTCACCTCGGTGTTACTTAATAGTCAGGCGATGAGTCATGCCCAAACGCGCGCGCCAGAGTGAAATTGCCGCCGACTAATTTGCCGTAGATCTCTACTGTTGTTTTTAAGCGCCATAGATATCTCTATTTTGAGGTATCTCTATGGATGCTTTGCTTTGTTTACTTTAGATTTACCTACTCACTTAGTAAGTAATAATAGTATTGTTTAACAGGATTTCTGGTAGCAAAATGAAAATGATTTTATTACCTACATTTACTTACTTAGATAGATAGGTAGGTATTTAGTTTAGCGGATTCAATCCAACTGACTTGACGCGACGTATATAGAGTACCTATGGAATTTTATCCTCAACTTCCAAAATTCAATACCCACTCGCCAAAGAATAAGAGGGGCAAAAAGGCAAAAGTCTCAACGAAAAATATGATGAAAGTGTAAAAGACATCACTTGTAAGTACCTACTCCGAATTCCAAAATTTACTACAGCAAGGTTAAGAGCCAAACAAGCAAAAGAACCGTCTAATATCCTACTGGCACGCTCCAAGGTGTAACACTCCCAGGTCACTGACTTTGCGACGACAAAAAGTTCAAACAATAACTCTCCCAACTTTCATTCCAGACAAAACACATAGTCGTACATTTTAACGGGAAGAAATACTAGTATAATACAACAGTGACAAATGAAACATTGCCACAATTTCAGCGAACAACGTACATACCAACATACTCGTCATTAACTTCAGAGGAAACATTACGGCCGAGATGTTTAGGCAGAGATTACTCACGGTAAGTCGGTAGAGTCAGCCTAGTTAGCTTTTAGGGTAGCGCGCCCGGGGCGGACTATATCCTAAACAGATAAGGTTCGTTCTCGGAACGGCTGACTTTCTCCTATCCTGTCCTCCTTCTCTCTTCGATTTCGGGACTATAAGACCATAGCAGTTACAGTTCCCTTTATCAATCCTCTTTTTTTCAAAACTTTAAACTCATCACAGTTCCTGTTGAAACTTTCTTCATTTAAATTCCTGATGAGTCATAGTTTGTATGTCAGACTGACTACAGTCTGAAGTATTTACCATGAATTTCACATGTTCATATTGTTAGGAATTCCCTGGTTTGGTCTGATGTTATTACTTATCTAGACCTATGAGATTGAAGTATTTACTTACCATGAATTTCATATTGCTAGGAATTTCCTAATTTGGTCTGATGTGTTAGGTACTTACCTGTGAGATAAGAGCATTGACCAGCAGTTTAAGTAACATCTCATCAGGAATACCTAGAATTCCTGACTCCTGAGTGTCCTGATTGTGACTCAGAAATTCAGGATTATTTAAACTTTCAAGCCAGAATTTAAGTACCTAAATACTTACTTAGGTACTTAAATTCAGGGTAAATCTTGGTGGTAAGTAGTTATTTTTCAAGTACCTACTTACTTGTTTACCATGAATTTTTATTTGTGTTTTTTTCCCAATAGGTAAGTAGGTATTTAAGTTAAGAATAATGGTTTATTTCTTGCAGGTAACTCAAACAATCTCATACTTACCTATGTAGATTGTAGTGTACCTATAAGTATAAGTCGTACTGATAGGTAGGTAGGTACTTACTTAAGTAGGCGCTCAAAACCCCTGCAAGAACTTTTTTGGCTCTTTAAACGCCAAGGTCACTTGAGGTTTTTTACGTCTGCTCCAAAATTTTCGGAGTCTGGCCTATACAGTAAAAGAGGAAAATTAAGCCAGGACCCCTCGTCCTCCCTAAATACGGCCCTAGCATGTAGGTATACCTACATAGACCTACACAATACATAAATAATTGCGGCATTCATTGACAAAAAAAAGCACATTTTCAACTCAATACCAACCTAAATGTAGTTCTAAGGTATCTGAAGTTTGATTTTTCCTCGTTCTTTGAAGTCAACTTGGTGAGTGACACTGTATCCACGTATATGGACAAGTCAGTATGTGGCACTGTGGAATTGTGGATGACTCATAATGGTGAGCATTACAAAGCTCAATACCAAAGAGACCAGTTCTAACTCTGCTACAATATACATAGTACATACATAATCACGTAGTATACCAGTGCTTCTCAAAGGTGTCGCCACCGCGGCACACTTTTCGACTCCAGTCTTTCCACGGCACCCTTTCTTACCCCAGCACAAATGTTGATTATAAGAGTGAATATAAATGATCTTTTAATAGCGCTGCAGGCCTTTTTTTTAATTTGGCCTGCGGTCTTTCTTTTTCTCATCAGTTTTGTGATCATTCTCTCTCTTTGTTTTTTTTTTTTTTAATCCTAAATCTCGCGGCCCAACAGAGTGTCGCGGCACACAGTTTGAGAAGCACTTAAGAATACAGCTAGCTACCTAGAAGTTGACTGTTAGATCTGAATATCTCTATGCAAGTTTTTTTTTCTTTGGTTTATAAATATGGTGCGGGAGGGTGTCCCATCCTCTTATCTGTCTTTCCCACCTCTGTGCCCGAGTGCGCTTGGAGGGTAGAACGAAAGTTTGAGGGTAGCACGAAAGCGCTTGGTCGTGAGTTCGATTCCCTCCCGGGGCGAACTTTACCAGATGAGGTTCGTTCTCGGAACGACTGATTTTCTCTTACCCTGTCTTCTTTCTCTCTTTGTTTCCGGTACGATAAGACCCCAGAACTGTTTCCTCTATCAAACCTCTTTAAAAAAGGGGGGAAAACACCATTATGTGTTCGAGAAGAGAATTCAATTCTAAACAATAAATATTGGTATTATTGGTTTCAATTGCCACTTCAAAGTGTCTCGCAAGACTTAGAGTTGTCTCAAGACTAATTCTACTTGAGTTGACTCTCAATCAATTATAATTAAAACTCAAACATGTGTCATTTGTCAAGTAACCTCTGTGAGCAAGTGGGTATCACACTAGGCTTGCACGTCGGAGGCCCCAGGTTCAATCCCCGGCGGGTTCAAAGTTTTTTCGGCGCTTTGCTTGGAGTTTAGGACAATTAAGCCTTGGGCTTCCAACTTCCAACACACTAGGTATTCTTCTTCAGAGACGCTTGCTTAAGGGGATTTTTTTTTCTCTACTTGAGTTGACTCTCAATCAATTATAATTAAAACTCAAACATGTGTCATTTGTCAAGTAACCTCTGTGAGCAAGTGGGTATCACACCAGGCTTGCACTTCGGAGACCCCGGGTTCAATCCCCGGTGGGTTCAAAGTTTTTTCGGCGCTTTGCTTGGAGTTTAGGACAATAATTAAGCCTTGGGCTTCCAACACACTAAGTAGTCTTTTTCAGAGACGCTTGCATGAAGGGATTTTTTTTTTCTCTAATTTTATGAAACCAATATTTTCCTTCTCAAAGGGTAAACCAGTTTGATTTTTCCTCGTTCTTTGAAGTCAACTTGGTGAGTGACACTGTATCCACGTATATGGACAAGTCAGTATGTGGCACTGTGGATGACTCATAATGGTGAGCATTACAAAGCTCAATTCCAAAGAGACCAGTTCTAACTCTGCTACAATATACATACATAATCACGTAGTATACCAGTGCTTCTCAAAGTTGTCGCCACCGCGGCACACTTTTCGACTCCAGTCTTTCCACGGCACCCTTCCTTACCCCGGCATAAATGTTGATTATAAGAGTGAATATAAATGATCTTTTGATAGCGCCGCAGGCCTTTTTTTTTAATTTGGCCTGCGGTCTTTCTTTTTCTCATCAGTTTTGTGATCATTCTCTCTCTCTTTTTTTTTTAATCCTAAATCTCGCGGCCCAATAGAGTGCCGCGGCACACAGTTTGAGAAGCACTTAAGAATACAGCTAGCTAGAAGTTCACTGTTAGATCTGAATATCTCTATGCAAGTTTTTTTTTCTTCTTTGGTTTATAAATATGGTGCGGGAGGGTGTCCCATCCTCTTAACTGTCTTTCCCACCTCTGTGGCCGAGTGGATGGTCTGGTCTTTGAAGATGCATGCTACGTAGCATCTTGCGACTTGCTACTTGCGACGTGTTACCTCAGTGTGAAAGCCGCCTTAGTAAGATAGAGATCTCTCCTCTCATGACATCAATTGTAGTTCAGTCTGTTTGCCTTACATCCTTGTTTCTTCTCTATTTTAAGAGAAGAATATCAAAGCAATGTGCAATACCTCTATGGCATAGGACACGCATATTTGCCTAATATTCTATTCTCTCCTTATAACACTCCTTAGCTTCCTCTCTCTCTACCGCGCTAAAATATTTCCCGCTATTTTTTGATCTACTGTCATCTTCTTTGCCCGAGTGCTTAAGAGGACTGACTCTCAACCCGAAGATGCTGGGTTCAAATTCCGACCAGGGCGAGAATTTTCTGACTTTTTCGTCCTTGGATAGGCTTAATGTAGAAAGAATGTGCCTTGAAGGAATGCGAAAGTAACCCGTTGAAATATTTTCAATTGAAATAGGATTACATACCTACATAGGTATCTACTTGCTTGCATTTTTTTTTTCTTGTTTGATGGAACAAAATGGGTACTAAATGATGGGCTTTGGTACAAATTCGCAGCAAAAGTTGTGGTGCTAACTTCACGCACCTCTATTTCTCTACTAATCTCTCACCTCGGTGTTACTAACTTAATAGTCAGGCGATGAGTCATGCCCAAACGCGCGCGCCAGAGTGAAATTGCCGCCGACTAATTTGCCGTAAATCTCTACTGTTGTTTTTAAGCGCCATAGATAGGTATCTCTATTTTGAGGTATCTCTATGGATGCTTTGCTTTGTTTACTTTAGATTTACTTACCTACTTAGTAATAATAGTAGGTATTGTTTAACAGGATTTCTGGTAGCAAAATGAAAATGATTTTATTATATAATTACTTACTTAGATAAATAGGTAGGTATTTAGTTTGGTGGAGAATGCCATAGGCATTAACCCCACCCTTGATGAAACTTTATTTTGTACTTATATGTACATTATGTTACCATTTGTAAATATTTATTCTGTAAATAAAGTTTGATCTAATCGTTTAATAATAATAGTTTAGCGGGAAAATTCCATACCTCGGCTGGGATTGAACCCACGCCCTCCTGTTTACCAGGCGAGCGCCTTGACCACTACACCACCGAGGCAGGTGCCGGTAGAACACTTACGTTAAGTAACGTCGAGCCAGGACTTGGACCCAAATTGGACAGCAGAAAAGAAACCATCCGTAAGGCTTGGAGGACAGTTCTTTCTGGTCCTCCGCTAGCGTTCTTGCATAGTGGCGCTACCTAACGGACGAAAAAAAAAACAACTGCGTAAAGTCTGACGTCTCACATATTTGAACTCTTTCATTAGAACGGAAAATAAAAATTAAATTTTCGACCTTTTACAGTTATTTTTTCGGAGTTTTGACCTCAGATTTGGATTTTTCCCAACTTTTTACATAGGATTCGACCATTTATTTATAATTTTTACCCATTTTCAACTGCTCCATTATCATTAAAGGCAGATTCGTGTTCGTATAAACTTAACCCAAACTTTAGGGCTGTTTGCCTCTACAGCTACACCTAAGCCTCAGAGTGGGCTGTTTGTGTACGAACCATCAGTACCTAGAGGTGAGGACTTGGCTTTTGTTTTACACAACGTAGGGTGTTTTATTAGTCACAATGCAAGTGACTGGAATAGTGAGATGTACGAATCATCAGTACCCAGAGGTGAGGACTTGGCTTTTGTTTTACACAACATAGGGTGTTTTATTAGTCACAATGCAAGTGACTAGAATAGTGATAGAGGTCTTTGGTATTGGGGTTTGCCCTACAGCTGCATATTCACAATGAAGTGATTGTTCTCTCCCGGAGATATCAACAGGCGCTGCTCAAACTAAATTGCCTATCGAACAACTCTTCTAGTACAGCTTCATGTGGAAACTGTGGAAAGGCATTTGCGCAAACTCAGCCGTTTTAGAAATGAAAAAAAAGTCCAAAAATAAACAACCCTTCTGCCCACTTCATCAGCCGAGTGGTCAAGAGCACTGACTCTCAACCTGGAGGTGCTGGGTTCGAATCCAAACTTTCTAACGAAACTTTACCGGTTTGCACTCAACCAAAAGTTCTTGGATAGGCATGGACGTAAAAGAATGTGCCTAGCACTTTGAAGTACCTATTACGTAAGCGGTGCTGAGGTATGTAGGTACATTTTTTTTTTTTTTTTTTTTTTTTTTAAAAAAAACCCGCCAGGAGGGGTTTTTAAAAAATTTTTACTGCTCGCATAGGACTGATAAGTCCCTTTACTCCAGCAGTAGGCTACTACTATTATTGTGGTCAAATTCTCAAATTATATTGAGGATAAAATTCCATACCTCGGCTGGGATTGAACCCACGCCCTCCTGTTTACCAGGCGAGCGCCTTGACCACTACACCACCGAGGCAGGTGCCGGTAGAACACTTACGTTAAGTAACGTCGAGCCAGGACTTGGACCCAAATTGGACAGCAGAAAAAAAACCATCCGTAAGGCTTGGAGGGTAGAACGAAAGTTTGAGGGTAGCACGAAAGCGCTTGGTCGTGAGTTCGATTCCCTCCCGGGGCGAACTTTACCAGATGAGGTTCGTTCTCGGAACGACTGATTTTCTCTTACCCTGTCTTCTTTCTCTCTTTGTTTCCGGTACGATAAGACCCCAGAACTGTTTCCTCTATCAAACCTCTTTAAAAAAGGGGGGAAAACACCATTATGTGTTCGAGAAGAGAATTCAATTCTAAACAATAAATATTGGTATTATTGGTTTCAATTGCCACTTCAAAGTGTCTCGCAAGACTTAGAGTTGTCTCAAGACTAATTCTACTTGAGTTGACTCTCAATCAATTATAATTAAAACTCAAACATGTGTCATTTGTCAAGTAACCTCCGTGACCCAGTGGGTATCACGCTAGGCTTGCCCGTCGGAGGCCCCGGGTTCAATCCCCGGCGGGTTCGAAGTTTTTTTCCGCTCTGCACTTGGAGTCGGGGACAAGCCTTGGGCTTCAATACACTAGGTAGTCTTTTTCAGAGACGCTTGCTAAAGGGGATTTTTTTTTCTCTCTAATTTTATGAAACCTATATTTTCCTTCTCAAAGAGTAAACAAGTTTGATTTTTCCTCGTTCTTTGAAGTCAACTTGGTGAGTGACACTGTATCCACGTATATGGACAGTATGTGGCACTGTGGATGACTCATAATGGTGAGCATTAACAAAGCTCAATACCAAAGAGACCAGTTCTAACTCTGCTACAATATACATAGATAATCACATAGTATACCAGTGCTTCTCAAAGTTGTCGCCACCGCGACACACTTTTCCACTCCAGTCTTTCCACGGCACCCTTCCTTACCCCAGCACAAATGTTGATGATGAGAGTGAAAATAAATGATCTTTTAATAGCGCCGCAGGCCTTTTTTTTAATTTGGCCTGCGGTCTTTCTTTTTCTCATCGGTTTTGTGATCATTCTCTTTTTTTTTTAAACCTAAATCTCGCGGCCCAATAGAGTGCCGCGGCACACAGTTTGAGAAGCACTTAAGAATACAGCTAGCTAGAAGTTGACTGTTAGATCTGAATATCTCTATGCAAGTTTTTTTTTTCTTTGGTTTATAAATATGGTGCGGGAGGGTGTCCCATCCTCTTATCTGTCTTTCCCACCTCTGTGGCCGAGTGCTTAAGAGGACTGACTCTCAACCCAAAGATGCTGGGTTCAAATTCCGACCAGGGCGAGAATTTTCTGACCAGACTTTTTCGTCCATGGATAATCTTGATGTAGAAAGAATGTGCCTTGAAGGAATGCGAAAGTAACCCGTTGAAATATTTTCAATTGAAATAGGATTACATACCTACATAGGTACCTACTTGCTTGCATTTTTTTTTTACTTTCTTTTCTTTCGATGTTGTTCGATGATTTTTGTCTTTCAGGCAAGCGTGGTCTTTTTAATTTTTGATCCAAATTTTCTGAAATATCTGATTATCTACTTATAATTTGAACTACAAACTCGATTCGCTCGTTCTTTAGTCAAGTGTTGAGTAGGTGATGTATACAGTATAGGTGCTAGAGTGTATCGGGAAGTTTCACCTCTTCCTACTTATAGAAGTATGTATAGGCTATAGGTAGAACCTACTTCATCTTTACTGACGTCACATAGCTGAGTTCTTGTGCCAATAATAGTATGACGTTATCCCTAATGTAACCATATGAACACTATGGCTGTAATTTATGTTTCGAATTTGTGGATTTATTTGTTTGTTTTAATTTTGAGAGGTTTGATAGAGGGAACTACTAAAGTCTTATCGTCTCGAAAGCGAAGAGCAAGAGAGAAGGAAAACAGGCTAAGGGGAAGCCAGTCGTTCCGAGATCGAACAATATCCGTTCAGGATAAAATCCGCCCCGGGGCGAGAATCGAACCGGAGACCTAGCTCTTAGTAGACGCGTTACCCTCCGCGAACTAGCTATAGCTTTTGCACTCGCTTTTCGATTGCAAATATTTCAACGGGTTACTTTCTGGTGTTCTCGTGTTGAGTTGACACAGCACCGAAATGGGAAGTGTTGTGTCTCTTCTCGTCCATCTGATGAGGGACAAACTACGGGATGGGCATGCTACGACACAGACCATGTGGTCTGTGGTGCGTCGATTGTAGTAGTTATTTGATTGTTATGAATTCAAACAGTCGATCATCCGCGAATGTGAATACCTGAGCCCTACTTATTGTTGTAATTTTATTTGTATAAATGGAATATAGCATTGGAGAATTCACAGTTAACTTGTTTCTTCTCTGTTCTATAAGATGCCAATTAAAATATCAAAGCAATGTGCAATACCTCTATGGCACAGGACACGCATATTTGCCTAATATTCTATTCTCTCCTTATAACACTCCTTAACTTCCTCTCTCTCTACCGCGCTAAAATATTTCCCGCTATTTTTTGATCTACTGTCATATTGAGTCTTATGTTGTTCTTCAGTGCGGTGATGTTTCAAAGTCATAGAGCAGGAAAAATGAGGACCAAGGGAATTTTTCTTTTTCTTCTACGACTTCTAGATCCCGAGATACTCGGATGATGTCACTTGGCTATATGACTATGGCTCTGGCTGTAGGTATCTACCTATGGTTGTAGACTACGGGTTATTTCTCTATGGTTTTATTATTTATTTTCAGAACAATAGATCAGTTGCGCTTACTTGGGTGATGTTTCAAAGTCATAGAGCAGGAAAAATGAGGACCAAGGGAATTTTTCTTTTTCTTCTACGACTTCTAGATCCCGAGATTAACCGATTTAAAAAATACCGGTAAATCGTGAACTTTGACGTCACGGCATACGCTCCCGTAGGCGATGATGTCACATCAAATGTACCGAAGCTCCCTCGCAGGCAACGCATTAGTGTGTTTCATACGTTTCTGCGCAGTTCTTTCCGCTTACTTGGGTGATGTTTCAAAGTCATAGAGCAGGAAAAATGAGGACCAAGGGAATTTTTCTTTTTCTTCTACGACTTCTAGATCCTGAGATTAATCGATTTAAAAAATACCGGTAAATCGTGAACTTTGACGTCACGGCATACGCTCCCGTAGGTGATGACGTCACGTCAAATGTACCGAAGCTCCCTCGCAGGCAACGCATTAATGTGTTTCATACGTTTCTGCGCAGTTCTTTCTGGTCCTCCGCTAGCGTGCTTGCATAGTGGCGCTACCTAACGGACGAAAAAAACAACTGCGTAAAGTCTGACGTCACACATATTTGAACTCTTTCATTAGAACGGAAAATAAAAATTAAATTTTCGACCTTTTACAGTTATTGTTTCGGAGTTTTGACCTCAGATTTGGATTTTTCCCAACTTTTTACATAGGATTCGACCATTTATTTATAATTTTTACCCATTTGCAACTGCTCCATTAGCATTAGAGGCAGATTCGTATTCGTATAAACTTAACCCAACCTTTAGGAGGGCTGTTTGCGTGAACGGAAAATAAAAATTGAATTTTCGACCTTTTACAGTTATTTTTTCGGAGTTTTGACTTCAGATTTGGATTTTTCCCAACTTTTTATATAGGAATCGACCATTTATTTATAATTTTTACCCATTATAGCAACTGCTCCATTATCATTAAAGGCAGATTCGTATTCGTATAAGCCCCAACCTTTAGGGCTGTTTGCCTCTATACCTGAGTCTCAGAGAGTGGGCATTTTGTGTACGAACCATCAGTACCTAGAGGTGAGGACTTGGCTTTTGTTTTACACAACGTAGGGTGTTTTATTAGTCACAATGCAAGTGACTGGAATAGTGAGATGTACGAATCATCAGTACCCAGAGGTGAGGACTTGGCTTTTGTTTTACACAACGTAGGGTGTTTTATTAGTCACAATGCAAGTGACTGGAATAGTGATAGAGGTCTTTGGTATTGGGGTTTGCCCTACAGCTGCATATTCACAATCAAGTGATTGTTCTCTCCCGGAGATATCAACAGGCGCTGCTCAAACTAAATTGCCTATCGAACCATTCTTAAATAGTACATGTGTACCTTTGTTTTTTTCTTTCGATGTTGTTCGATGATTTTTGTCTTTCAGGCAAGCGTGGTCTTCTTAATTTTTGATCCAAATTTTCTGAAATATCTAATTATCTACTTATAATTTGAACTACAAACTCGATTCGCTCGTTCTTTACTTCTTTAGTCAAGTGTTGAGTAGGTGATGTATACAGTATATTAGGTCCTAGAGTGTATCGGGAAGTTTCACCTCTTCCTACTTATAGAAGTATGTATAGGCTATAGGTAGAACCTACTTCATCTTTACTGACGTCACATAGCTGAGTTCTTGTGCCAAGAATAGTATGACGTTATCCCTAATGTAACCATATGAACACTATGGCTGTAATTTATGTTTCGAATTTGTGCATTTTTTGTTTGCTTTTGTTTTGAGAGGTTTGATAGAGGAAGCTGTAACTGCTAAAGTCTTATCGTCTCGAAAGAGAGAAGGAAAACAGGCTAAGGGGAAGCCAGTCGTTCCGAGAACGAACAATGTCCGTTCAGGATAAAATCCGCCCCGGGCGGGAATCGGACACACCTAACTCTTAAAAGTTAGAGGCGCTACCCTCCAAGCGAACTGGCTATGAGTGGCATACTACGGGATGGGCATGCTACGACACAGACCATGTGGTCTGTGGTGCGTCGAATGTTGTAGTTATGTGATTGTTATGAATTCAAACAGCAGTCAAACGATAAAGAAAAGTATGACCATAAGTCATAACCCATATCACAAGAAAAGAGGTGTTGGTCAACAATCTTATCAGCTGTTGCTAGTGCTCGTACAATTTTTAGCTGTACGTAAACGTAATACGTATCGTTTTAACAATCTTCACCAAGTCCGTGACTTTTCCCATCAACAAATAGGTGTCAACTACCTACCTAGTACCTATAAATATAATCTAGGGGTGGAGTTACCTACGCCCTATTGTAGGTACCTACTCAAGTGACAGCACTACCACTAGTCCACCCAACCCCCCCGGGGCCAACAGAAGGACGCGTGGAGGATGAGGGTGCCCCCATACCCCCCGCCCCATCCGTCAACCCCACAAGGGATGGGAAGACTAGATTCTATTTGCTACTCTCATAAATATATTGTACATTCATATCAAACCTCTGGCTCCGAGACTTTTACATTTACAAGAAGTAAAAAGTCTGGTGTGAACATCACACGTGTTTCCTTATCCTATTGAATGATGCTTATTTGAGTGTTTTTTTACCCTAACTTTTACAATATCTCGATTACCTACTCTAGTAGAATTAGATAGTGGATAATGGCAAACATCACGCTCAACTCACACCCTATCTACTAATCATCTACCTAGTGGAAAACAAACAGGTACTATGCGAGGAATGCATGGAATGTATATGAGTGACAATGACACATAGGTGATGAGAACCCTACGAGTAGATATATTGCCTAGGAATGTAAACAAATGAGCTAAATATTTTAGGTACTTACCTAGAAATGTAAACAAAATTCGCAAGCCGGGATGAACAGTGTCGAAGGACGAGTGACAGAAGAATCCAAGGCCCCACCTTTTCCGTTCAGGATAAAATCCGCCCCGGGCGGGAATTGAATCCGCGACCCAACAGTTGAAAGGCAGACGCACTACCCAGCAAGTTAACTAGGCTGGCGTATAAACGAGAAAAGGTGAAGTATTGAAGACTGAAGAAGAAAAACCTGAGAGCTATGCCTAGCTGATGACTTCTAATGAGAAGGAAACGTGTCCTAGGCTGCTGGGTGCTCAAAGATGCTGGCGAATCGAACCTGCATTACAATTATAACCCTCATAGCGCACTGGACAAACGTGCAACGGTGCTCCAATTTCGGAATTGAGTGACTCATGAACGATAAATTCGTACGGAATTGATAAAATCCATGTCGATCAATGTAAAAAAACCCAAGCAGTTCTGTTGAAATAGTTGATTCGAATGAAGCTGACTAAAGCCTCGTTTCAGATCGAATATCAGTAACACCTGATCGATTCACGAACACCTAATCAATCAAATATGCTTTCTTTTACTTTGGGACTCAGATTTCAATTGACTGGTGACTCACAAAACCCATTATACCCCATGTCAGCACTCCAATTTATTCAGAGATGATGAAGAGCGTTGGGGGTACATGGGGTGCACTTGTGTCTTGTTAAGTGACCTGGGTCTGGGAACACGAAGGTTGTGGGTTTGGACTGTTTGGAGCCATAAAACACATTGAAGGAAAAAAAGAGATAGGTAACATTCTAATTCTATCGTCAAAATTTCCAAGTGTAACTGAAAAAGCAGGAGGTTCCACGCTCCGTTATTTGCACAAGGTCAATGGTACGCCAGTCTTTTTCTCGTCTTTTGCTGTGTTCAGACGGGGTCGGCGTTTTTTCGTCAGCCTCTCAATCAGCCCTAGCTAGATTGATTACTTTGGGCTGACATTTGGTTTTGGCTATAAAAATTTTACGAGTAGATGCCCTTCGCACTCAACCTTTTCTAAGCTATTTCTTTAGCCAGGGAAATTTCAGGCTGGTATCCTACCCCTGCCAGACCAAGCTGGTCTACTCCCTGTTTAATGTCCCCCAGCCAGATTCCAATGGTACGGCAGTCTAGGATAAAATAAAAAAAAAAAAATTATCCCAACCTGTACCTACTCTATCCTAGACAGGGACAATACAAAACAGTTAAAGAATTCCTCTAATATCCTAATCCTGTTTGAAATGAAGATGACTGCACTAATACCCAGAGAGTTCTGGTACTCTGGTTCTTGTCTCTGATTGGTTGAGCCGGGCCAATGCAATGACCTTGGTTCAAAGCCTGGGTGAAGGTTATAGGTTTTATCATCATCCTGTGATTGTGGTGTGAGGGGGGAAGCATTGTGTTTCGGTTGCCGGTGATGCTTACTCGATTGTTTGCTGAAGAGGGAGTGTTGTGTGAACTTAACACAATCTCCTTTGTGTGAAAAATGGTTTTAAAGCTGTGTATAGTCGACGGCCGTCAATCGATGTCGACTGAAACCGTCCATTCTGCCTCGACAAAGATTCACCTCGTCGATCGACGGCCATCGTCTATGTGTGGACCGAGCTGAACGGTATAAGGATAAGGTCTTCCATACATCGAAAGCTTGGTCGCGTGACTTTTAGTAGGACAGAGACCTTTCATACGAACTGTAGTTCAGTCTATTTGCCAATTTGCCTCACATTAATAAACCCAGGCATTACTCTGATGTAAAAAGAAATAAATAAGCAGCTTTACCACAGACATAGTTCAGACTTTTAGACAAAAGCACAGAACTGTCCACCCGGTAGCACAATTGATTCATTTGTTCACTTGATCAGTAATTCAGTAGTAATTATGTTGCTACTTCGGGTTTTTATTAGATAAAAAAAAAGTCATAAATTTACACTCAGATCAATATCACGAGTTTGTGGAATCAATAGATCGATGATAATCAATACAGATACAGATCTATTACCCTTATCTCCTGATCGAATTATTCATAAGGCTCTTTACCTTAGTTTGTCGTACGTAATGGATTTATTACACTTGTTCTGAATATCCTTCAAACTGGAGTTCTGAATTTCTTACACTTGTTCTAAATATCCTTCAAACACATCTGGAGTTCTGAATTTCTATGAGCCTTTCAGGGGTCCTCAAACTTTTTTGTGTACCTATTGTTCGGTCTATAAAAATCTAGGGGCACGGTTAGCTCAGTACTAACGCGCTTGCTTACATAACGGGACTAGCCCATTGGAAGAAAGAGCATAGACGGTGTCGGCGTTTTTCGTCAATCAGCTCTAACGTCAGCCCTCTCAATAGTCTCAATCAGTCCTAACTAGGGAACGAAGAAAGAACATAAAATACATCGAACACACAAAATAGGTACATAAAATACATAGGACCCAGCACCTGAATGGAACATCTCTTCTAGTCCTTCTAATGAGAGGAATACTACGGGACCGCACGAGTCTAATGTAGCAGTTGTTCTCCCCCCTAACTTGTCTCCTTGCACACCTAGTTTGGAGACCCCTGTTCTGGTTCACACTACTTGTGATTTTCATTCTGTTCGCACTTCGGAGTCGTGTTTTCCCGATTTGTCTAAAGTTCAGGAGGTGACAAAACAAACCTCTTATGGTAAAACAACTGGTAGGTTATTTATGACGAGTATACATCACACATCTGATGCTTAGTACGTTAGTTAGTGGTTGACATGTTTTTGAAATGGTGAGGTTAAGGAGACCATTTTTGGTCCTCTTAAGGCCCGCTCCACCTTTTGAGTGTCATCCGATTTCGAAAAAATCGTGTCGTATGTATTGGGAACACTCGTTAAAATTATATTTCCTACAGGACCTGCGGAAAAAAATCGGATGAAACTCACTTCAAGTGGGAAGGGGCCTTAAGGCACGGTTCACGGAAGAGAACCGTGTACAATTTTATGTACCCAACCGGGGTTCGAACCCGGACCTTCTGCTTGAAGCTCCTGTATGATGACCTCGGAGGCTGATGTCAATCAAAAGAAGACATGACGTCTCATTAACATTTTAAATCATATATCCTCTTGATGGAACTACAGAAGTACTCTGGAAATCAAAGATCATGCTCCATCGGAATTGGTTCCGTTTCTGAAAGCTAGGAATCGACCATTTATTTATAATTTTTACCCATTTGCAACTGCTCCATTACTACTAGATCAGTACTAGGTCCTTGGCTATCTATTCAAATAGAAAGCAAACTAACTAATCAAATTATCTACTTGCCAGCCTGGTTAGCTTAGTTGGTAGTGCGTCTGCCTTGTGAGCGCTAGGCCGCGGGTTCGATTCCCGCCCGGGGTGGATTTTATCCTGATGGGATAATGTTCGTTCTCGGAACGGCTGGCTTTTTCCTATCCTGTCTTCCTTCTCTCTTCGATTTCGGGACGATAAGACCATAGCAGTTACAGTTCCCTCTGTCAAACCTCTTAAAAAAAAATTCTCAAGTCTAGCCCATTCACCCATCATAAAGCTTCGAAGCTTCGGCACAAAAGCTACTCGATGTTGTTAGGAAAAAAGCACACTAGCCAGTCTAGTTAGCACGTCTGCCTTGTATAATAAATGCTAGGCCACGGATTCAACTCCCGCCTTGGCGGATTTTATCCTGAACGGATAATGTTCGTTCTCGGAACGGCTAGCTTATTGTATCCTGCCTTCCTTCTCCCTTCGATTTCGGGACGATAAAACCTTGGCAGTTGCAGTTCCCTCTATCAAATCTCTTCAAATCACACAAATGTAACATTGTAATGGTCCTGTATTATTGATAGATAAAATATATCCATATAATGATAAGAGACAGAAGAGAAAACTCATGATAATTAATAAGGTAGGTAGCTAAGATACCTAATGGTTTATTATTATTCACTAATCAGTCACTGGTAATAACACACGTGATCAATATTATTAGAATATAAATAGAATCTACTGAACAATAAAAACATTTCTATGCAAAAAAAACAAAGGTAAATCCTTCCTATCTACATATCTACAATGAAATAAAAAATATTACAAGAAAAATATTAATCCTAAGCCTATAGGTAATATTTCAAAATACAATTTATTTTATTTAAAATGTAATAAATCTCAAGATGAGATAAATATTAGTAGGGGCATTATCAACAAGATAGTACCAACATAATAATATAATCAAGTGTATGATAATGATTGGGTTGATATCAACAAGGCAATGGTAACACTGTTTAATGTTTATGCTCGTATTACACAATTAGTTATTATTTTACTATGAATAGAATACAAAATAATCTAGGACTTGGAAAATGTCATGTACTAAAGTAACATCCAGGATCTATTCCACAATCTTCCTTCTCTCTTCGATTTCGGGACGATAAGACCATAGCAGTTACAGTTCCCTCTGTCAAACCTCTTAAAAAAAAAAAAAAATGTTCCTCAGTGCCTTAATAGATGGATAAGCTGTTACTAGAATTATTTCATAGAATCTTTTCTTGTACTTCTTAGTAGTTAGGCTGTTAGGGACACGCGGTTAGTCAGGTGGTATTACGCCCTTGCTTGCCATGCAGACTGCAGAATGAGACCCTGGGATAGATCCTCAGAAGAAAATGTTTGAGAAGTGTAACAACGGAGAGCTTATCATCCCAAAATTAAGAGAGAATGACAGTAAGACAGGATAGGAGGAAGCCGGTCGTTCCGAGAACGAACCTTATCAGTGACAAAGCTCGCCCCGGGCGTTAATCGAACCAGTGACTGGGCTGGCTAATTTGGTCCTTGGCTTGTAAAACTATTTGCAATTAATGAGGCATTTTTGTCTCCAAAATGGTAAATTGGCAAAATGGCAACTTTATCAATGCCAATCATTTGGTACTTACCTACTACGATCTTGTCAGTCCTCGCATTTCAGTAGTATTTGGTCATTCCTTAGCTACATAAAATGTAAGTATGTGAAACATAACATATGTATCGGTACATAAATACCCGTAATACTATGTACCTACCTATACTATGTATAAAGCAGGTATCTTACTATATGTATGAAGCGGGTATCTTATTCTATAGGTACTTGTAAAAAAAGTATCTTACTGTATGTATTAGGTATGTTTATACATAGACATAACACTATGTATGAAGCAGGTATATTTACAGGTAGAATATATTTGCAATTAGCAAGTCATTTGTGACATATCCATGAGCAGTAGAACATTGAATTCTAGAATCCTGTTGACCCAATAGCGAAAATGGATACCATATGGCTGGGTTTCTGGTTTGAATTTTGACTAAATATGGTCATGTAGTAAGGCTCGTAGTCATCGACTAACTGACTAGTGCTCCGTATGGCTATAGGATTATGCCTTGAAATGTTACAGGGTGACTTAATGTGTATGAGAAAAATAATATTTTTATTAAATAATCGCTTTTTTGGATTCGGGGAACCCTGAAACGGATAGTTCCACCCACATTTTCCGATTTTGAAAATTTGGACCGATTGCAATACTTTCTCATCACGTTTTATAGGTTTCCTATACAAGTTGGAAGTTGGTCATAGAGAGTAAAAATAATAATACCAACAAATTTATTTTGAAAGAAAAAAATCACATTTTTTTATGTTTACATGTTTATCAGCTGATTCCCTACATAGGCCGGGACTCGCGAGGCCCAGAGCGAACAGAGTTCAAATTGGCCCGTCCAGTGATAAAATAAAAACAGGTACCATGTATGTTTGTATGTACCCATTTGCAGTTAAGACTACTTATGAGATTCTCTTCATAATGACATAAGGGACTCACAAAGTATAGGAACATTCCAGACCTCCCTGATGAAATGTCTTGAAGGCTCACAGTGAAATCAGCGGTTGGGTGGAAGAGCTCCTTAACTATTGATACTTAAGGAGAAAAATAAATGAATCACGGAAGTAAAATGAAGTAGGGGTAATACTTATAGTAGGGTATTTACCCAAATGAGTAATATATTTGCTACTCTCATAAATATATTGTACATTCATATCAAACCTCTGGCTCCGTGACTTTTACATTTACAAGAAAGTAAAAAGTCTGGCGTGAACATCACACGACTTTCCTTATCCTATTTGAATGATGCTTATTTGAGTGTTCTTTTACCCTAACTTTTACAATATCTCGATTACCTAGTCTAGTAGAATTAGATAGTGGATAATGGCAAACATCACGCTCAACTCACACCCTGTCTACTAATTATCTACCTAGTGGAAAACAAACAGATACTATGCGAGGAATGCATAGAATGTATATGAGTGACAATGACACATAGGTGATGAAAACCCTACGAGTAGATAATTAGATATATTGCCTAGGAATGTAAACAAATGAGCTAAATATATTAGGTACTTACTTACCTAGGAATGTAAACAAATGAGCTAAATATATTAGGTACTTACCTAGAAATGTAAACAAAATTCGCAAGCCGGGATGAACAGTGCCGAAGTCACAGAAGAATCCAAGGCCCCACCTTTTCCGTTCAGGATAAAATCCGCCCCGGGCGGGAATCGAATCCGCGACCCAGCAGTTGAAAGGCAGACGCACTACCCACCAAGCTAACTAGGCTGGCGTATAAACAAGAAAAAGTGAAGTGTTGAAGACTGAAGAAGAAAAACCTGAGAGCTACGCCTAGCTGATGACTTCTAATGAGAAGGAAACGTGTCCTAGGCTGCTGGGTGGTATAGCTGATAGTAAAACCTGGAATTTGATTACAGGCTACAGCTCATAGTAAGGTCCAAATATGACTTGATAAGGTAACCTCCGTGGTTGAGATTTGCACTCTGGAGATTCCGAGTTCAACTCCCGGCAGGGTGGAAGTTTTGTCGGCTCTTGAAATTTGGGGTACTTTCTGACTCATGAATACAGCTGAGTAGCGACCAGTGGCTGAACTACTAGAGTGAATATTGAGACTTCCTCCGGGACGATTCTTTGTTAAAAATAATGTCAAGTTTTGTCTCTCAAAACAGAGAGACCCGAAGAACGTCATGAAATGGACCAACATGAGGTCAACATCGAGTAATAAACCCAGGCATTACTCTGATGTAAAAAGAAATAAATAAGCAGCTTTACCACAGACATGGTTCAGACTTTTAGACAAAAGCACAGAACTGTCCACCCAGTAAGTAAGTAGCCATAGCTGATAGTAAAACCTGGAATTTGATTACAGGCTACAGCTCATAGTAAGGTCCAAATATGACTTGATAAGGTAACCTCCGTGGTTAAGATTTGCACTCTGGAGATTCCGAGTTCAACTCCCGGCAGGGTCGAAGTTTTGTCGGCTCTTGAAATTTGGGGTACTTTCTCTACTCATGAATACAGCTGAGTAGCGACCAGTGGCTGAACTACTAGAGTGAACATTGAGACTTCCTCCGGGACGATTCTTTGTTGAAAATAATGTTAAGTTTTGTCTCTCAAAACAGAGAGACCCGAAGAACGTCATGAAATGGACCAACATGAGGTCAACATCGAGTAATAAACCCAGGCATTACTCTGATGTAAAAAGAAATAAATAAGCAGCTTTACCACAGACATAGTTCAGACTTTTAGACAAAAGCACAACTGTCCACCCAGTAGCCCAATTGATTCATTTGCTCACTTGATCAGTAGGTAATTCAGTAGTAATTATGTTGCTACTTCGGGTTTTTATTAGATAAAAAAAAAATGTCATAAATTTACACTCAGATCAATATCGCGAGTTTGTGGAATCAATAGATCGATGATAATCAATACAGATACAGATCTATAACCCTTATCTCCTGATCGAATTATTCATAAGGCTCTTTACCTTAGTTAATCGTACGTACTGGATTTATTACACCAAATATCCTTCACACACATCTGAAGTTCTGAATTTCTTACACTTGTTCTAAATATCCTTCAACGCATCTGGAGTTCTGAATTTCCATTTCAGCGGTTGTCAATTTTTTTCTGCGCTGTGTTTCCTTTAAAAAAAAAAAAAAAAAAAAAAAAATCCGAAGAAATCCGTAACCTTTCAGTCCACTTCAGTGGCCGAGTGGCCAAGAGCACTGACTCTCAATCTGGAGATGGTGGGCTCGAATCCCGAATTTTCTACGAACTTTTTCGTTTTTGAATAGGCAAGGATGAAAGAGAATGTGCCTCTTGAAGTAATGCGAAAGCAGTGCTGAGGTACATTTTTTTTACTTTTTCTTAAGATAGTCAAATGACATCTGTACAAACACGACTTAGAAGAAAAGATCACAATCCCCCCCTCCTCCTTTCTAGAAAATACCTAGTTGATATGCGATTTGGTTTCGGACGCGCCGATAACTTGGTTGTAGCTCTGCTGCATGGTATAGTTGTGTCTAGCTGCGTGATAGTACTTATAACTATCTCCTGTGGTATAAGAATAAGAACTGTAAGTAAAATCCAAGGAACTCCTCCTAATACAATCAGATGTTGAAGCCAGGGGCTTTGTGGTACTCAATACAGCTAGGTATCCCATCAGGATAAAATCCGCCCCGGGCGAGAATCGAACCCGCGGCCTAGCGCTTACAAGGCAGACGCACTACCAACTAAGCTAACCAGGCTGACGAAGTGTAACTGAAAAAGCAGGAGGTTCCACGCTCCGTTATTTGCACAAGGTCAATGGTACGGCAGTCTTTTGCTGTGTTCAGACGGGGTCGGCGTTTTTTCGCCAGCCTCTCAATCAGTCCTAGCTAGAGTGATAGCTTTGGGCTGACATTTGGTTTTGGCTATAAAAATTTTATGAGCGGATGCTCTTCGCACTCAACCTTTTCTAAGCTATTTCTTTAGCCAGGGAAATTTCAGGCTGGTATCCTCCCCCTGGCAGACCAAGCTGGTCTACTCCCTGTTTAATGTCCCCCAGCCAGATTCCAATGGTACGGCAGTCTAGGACAAAAAAAAAAAACATCCCAACCTGTACCTACTCTATCCTAGACAGGGACAAGATAAAACAGTTAAAGAATTCCTGAATTCCTCTAATATCCTAATATTCCTAATCCTGTTTGAAATGAAGATGACTGCACTAATACCCAGAGAGTTCTGGTTCTTGTCTCTGATTGGCTGAGCCGGGCCAATGCAATGACCTTGGTTCAAAGCCTGGGTGAAGGTTATAGGTTTTATCATCATCCTGTGATTGTGGTTTGAGGGGGGAAGCATTGTGTTTCGGTTGCCGGTGATGCTCACCCGTTTGTTTGCTGAAGAGGGAGCGTTGTGTGAACTTATCTATTCTATCTTCGGTCTATTATGGGTCTGGTTGCTCCTCTCCCAAAAGGGGGTATGCAATTAACGTTGCTACCTTTTCCCTTGCCCAGCACCTTCACTGGTGCTTATAGTTTCCATCTGCGATGATTGTGTGAACTTAACACAATCTCCTTTGTGTGAAAACGGTTTTAAAGCTATGTATAGTCCATGGCCGTCGATCGATATCAACGGAAACCGTCCATTCTGCCTCGACAAAGATTCACCTCGTCGATCGACGGTCGTCGTCTATGTGTGGACACAGCTTAACGGTATATATAAGGTCTGGCCACTCTGCCGTACATCGAGAGCTTGGTGGACTTTAAGGCGCGTTTCGCACTGAGGTAACACGTCGCAAGATGCTACTGCTTACGTCCTGAATCTTGTTCAAAGAAACATGAACTTTCACATTGGAGTAACAACAGCACAAGAAATTGATTAAAAAAAAAATATTTTTTCCCCACAAACAATCACAAGTAGCAACTAACAAAACTCCAGACTGTTGGTGTTGAAGTAACACTGTTACTTGTTTCCAGGGTTCAAGTAGCAACATGTATCCTCAGTGAGGAAGGTTTCATTTGAAATAATGGTCTGGTCTATTTTGATTATTAAAATGGCTTTTTTTAAATTTGCAATTTGTTTTGCAAAACGGCCCATTTTTTGCCAATTATAGGTCACTTTTATGGGAACCCCCATTTTTTATTTAATTTTTGGAATCAGCTTAAAATTTTAATTGAAAAAATGTATTCACTCGAAAAAATTTGCTCTACAAAAATTTGCACAAATCGCGATTTTGTGTGCGTCAGTGACCCCAGATATGATAAATAACGCAGTTGGTCCTGAGTTAGAGCGAAGAATGCCTTACTGTGTACAAACAGATGGATCTCATTTTGAACAGCTTTTATAAATTTGTTTGTTGTTGTTGAAATTGTTAAGTGAATAATACAAAAATTAAAGAAAGAATTAAGAAATTGTTTTTCTTTCTCACATTGTACAGAATTTTTGTAGAGCAAATTTTTTCGAGTGAATACATTTTTTCAATTAAAATTTTATGCTGATTCCAAAAATTAATTAAAAAATGGGGGTTCCCATAAGAGTGACCTATATTTGGCAAAAAATGGGCCGTTTTGCAAAAAAAATTGCAAATTTAAAAAAAGCCATTTTAATCATCAAAATTTCATCTACATGATGCCGTTTATTTCATTCCTTAATTCCCAGCCGTTTCTGAGATATAAGCGTGGTTCGCAAATCACGAACCACCCTGTATATATTTGTGCTTTATTTTATTATTATTATTTTTTTTTCATTAGTTTTAAGGTTTACAATTACATAATAGACAATATAAATAGGTACTTAAAGATAAAACCCTAAAATAAATAGATTAAATTATTATTATTATTTTTTTTTTTCATTTGTCTGCACTGAAATGCCACACTAAGAAGTCTGGGGTTTAAACCCGGACTCCTTGATTCGTGGCAAGTGCGTTGTGATTAATTAGAGCTTCGAGCCCAAGTTTATAGAATCTTTTCTTGTACTTCTTAGTAGTTAAAGCGTTAGGGACACGCTGTTAGTCAGGTGGTATTACGCCCTTGCTTGCCCTGCAGATTGCAGAATGAGACCCTGGGATAGATCCTCAGAAGAAAATGTTACAACGGAGAGCTTATCATCCCAAAATTAAGAGAGAATGACAGGATAGGAGGAAGCCCGTCGTTCCGAGAACGAACCTTATCGGTGATAAAGCTCGCCCCGGGCGTTAATGGAACCAGCGACTGGGCTGGCTAATTTGGTCCTTGGCTTGCAAAACTATTTGCAATCAATGAGGCATTTCTGGAGGCATTTTTGTCTCCAAAATGGTAAATTGGCAAAATGGCAAATTTATCAATGCCATAATCATTTGGTACTTACCTACTACGATCTTGTCATTCCTCGCATTTCAGTAGTATTTGGTCATTCCTTAGCTTCAGAAATGTAAGTATGTGAAACATAACATATGTATCGGTACATAAATACCCGTAATACTATGTACCTACCTATACTATGTATAAAGCAGGTATCTTACTATATGTATGAAGCGGGTATCTTATTCTAGGTAAAAAAAAGTATCTTACTGTATGTATTAGGTATGTTTATACATAGATATAATACTATGTATGAAGCAGGTATATTTACAGGTATCTAGAGATATTATACGCGACAGGGAAAGTAGCCGTTTTCAGGTAGTTGTAGGGGGACAACTACAAATGATGGAAGAAAACGGATTACAATTATAACCCTCATAGCACTGGATGACTGGACAAACGTGCAACGGTGCTCCAATTTAGGAATTGAGTGACTCATGAACGATAAATTCGTACGGAATTGATAAAATTCATGTCGATCAATGTAAAAAAAACCAAGCAGTTATAGTTCTGTTGAAATAGTTCATTGTTGATTCGAATGAAGCTGACTAAAGCCTCGTTTCAGATCGAATATCAATAACACCTAATCGATTCACGAACACCTAATCAATCAATTTATGTTTTCTTTTACTTTGGGACTCAGATTTCAATCGACTGGTGACTCACAAAACCCATTATACCCCATGTCAGCACTCCATTTATTCAGAGATGATGAAGAGTGTTGGGGGTACATGGGGTGCACTTGTGTCTTGTTAAGTGACCTGGGCCTGGGAACACGAAGGTTGTGTGGGTTTGGACTGTTTGGAGCCATAATACACATTGAAGGAAAAAAAGAAATAGGTAACGTTCTAATTCTATCGTCAAAATTTCCAAGTGCATCACAGTACATGCCATTAATATTTATGGGCATTAGAGTGAACTTTTGAGTTGTATGGCCGCCATACATACACGCTACGCCACTGGTACTTACAATTGTATTTAGTGAGACTTACAATCGGCAATGTCTCTGTACAATTGTACACAGGCACCAGTTATTGTTCCTATCAAGATTTGCCTGGTTTTGTATCCATACATGGCTATGCCATATCTGACTAATCCATTCACTCAATTGGTTAAGGACTTT
Source organism: Diaphorina citri (assembly GCF_000475195.1). Taxonomy (NCBI): domain Eukaryota; kingdom Metazoa; phylum Arthropoda; class Insecta; order Hemiptera; family Psyllidae; genus Diaphorina; species Diaphorina citri. The sequence continues at coordinate 29,577 of NW_007379180.1, read as the reverse complement.
GCCTTAGGTTCAATGCTGCCGAACAATTATCATAACTTTGATATAAACTTTGGACGGGGTTTGGTTATGGTTATGACTTTGGCAATCTCTTGTTTCTAACTTTGGTTATGACTTTTGTACTTGGTGTGATCTCTTGGTTATGACTTTTGTACTTGGTGTGATCTCTTGGTTATGACTTTTGTACTTGGTGTGATCTCTTGGTTATGACTTTTGTACTTGGTGTGATCTCTTGGTTATGACTTTTGTACTTGGTGTGATCTCTTGGTTATGACTTTTGTACTTGGTGTGATCTCTTGGTTATGACTTTTGTACTTGGTGTGATCTCTTGGTTATGACTTTTGTACTTGGTGTGATCTCTTGGTTATGACTTTTGTACTTGGTGTGATCTCTTGGTTATGACTTTTGTACTTGGTGTGATCTCTTGGTTATGACTTTTGTACTTGGTGTGATCTCTTGGTTATGACTTTTGTACTTGGTGTGATCTCTTGGTTATGACTTTTGTACTTGGTGTGATCTCTTGGTTATGACTTTTGTACTTGGTGTGATCTCTTGGTTATGACTTTTGTACTTGGTGTGATCTCTTGGTTATGACTTTTGTACTTGGTGTGATCTCTTGGTTATGACTTTTGTACTTGGTGTGATCTCTTGGTTATGACTTTTGTACTTGGTGTGATCTCTTGGTTATGACTTTTGTACTTGGTGTGATCTCTTGGTTATGACTTTTGTACTTGGTGTGATCTCTTGGTTATGACTTTTGTACTTGGTGTGATCTCTTGGTTATGACTTTTGTACTTGGTGTGATCTCTTGGTTATGACTTTTGTACTTGGTGTGATCTCTTGGTTATGACTTTTGTACTTGGTGTGATCTCTTGGTTATGACTTTTGTACTTGGTGTGATCTCTTGGTTATGACTTTTGTACTTGGTGTGATCTCTTGGTTATGACTTTTGTACTTGGTGTGATCTCTTGGTTATGACTTTTGTACTTGGTGTGATCTCTTGGTTATGACTTTTGTACTTGGTGTGATCTCTTGGTTATGACTTTTGTACTTGGTGCACAGTTCACTTCCCCCTTTTAAACCTCTTTTTTTTTTTTAAAAAAAAAAAAAAAAAAAAAGCTATCCGGAGACAAATCTCTGCCACATACATTTCCTGCGTTTCGTTCAGGACAGGTACACTACTATAGTTCGCTTGGTTGGTAGTACGTCTGCCTTGTAAGCACTAGGTCGCGGGTTCGATTCCCACCAGGGGCCGATTTTATCTTAAGCAGATAAGGTTCGTTCTTGGAACGGTTGGCTTTCTCCTATCATGTCGTTCTCCTCCTTTAGCTTTCGGGACGATAAGACTTTAGCAGTTCCCTCAATCAGGATTCAGGTTCCAACTACTGGTTCAACCTAAGACATAATGTACCCCATGTTACATCGAGTGATAACATTGATATTGATTGATACAACAAGCTTATAACATTGATCATTACGACATTGAAACATAGCGGGTATACATATGTCACTGGCATTCCACGGTCTGCAATAATTTCTCTCTTATCAATCAAACGTGAGAGATTTATACCTGGCTTGCCTAATTTGGGAATCCAAATTCAAACTGAATCCTAATTTGGGAAAAAGTTATGAAGTAAGTATCTGTCTAGTAAAATATGTACTGTAAGCCTGTAAGTAATACGTAACAGCTCGTGAGTACTGAGTTTCCCTTTTAATTAATTTGACAATTGACACTGACAAGTTGGTGATAATGATATCACAACTAGTACACATTCCAAGGGTAAGGAGAGAGAAAGAAAAGACAGAGAATGGACCGGATGACATGGAAAGCCACCAGCCTGGTTAGATTGGAAGGTAGAGCGTTTGCCTCGTAAGCGATAGGTCGCGGGTTCAATTCCTTCCCCGGTCAAACCTCAACCTAAGTTTACAGTAAACAAATCGCTCGAATTCGCCCCAGGCGGGGCTTGAACCCGTGACCTAGCGCTTGCCAAAGGGAGGCGCGCTACCAAGGTTGGCAATCGCTAAGAACTACTAAGAGAACGGGCTCTAGTCTTGATTTTAAATCATTACATAAAATTAAAATCAAAAAATCAAATCAAGAATAATAATAAACTGAATATTAAATAAAATAGGTAGGTACATAAATATTGATTTACCTTAACCAAGATCGAAAAATTCTCGGAGGGACGGACCCCGCTTGTTCAATTTTTGAAATAACTATAGTGGGATAAAGCCCCAGGTTTAGTCACTTGTGTGTTTCTTTTCCACCTTTTCGCATCAAACATACAGGTCGAAAATTTTGTACGAGGAAGTCATTTTTGCTAAAAATGAAAGCTTCTCTGAGCTTTTTTCCGCATTTTTTTGCATTGGTCTCATCCATGTTACCTCATGAGGTAAATGTTGGCCCTTTTTCAGTTTTTGAAATGACTGTAGTGGGATAAAGCCCCAGGTTTAGTCACTTATGTGTTTGTTTCTTTTCCACGTTTTCGCATCAAACATACAGGTCGAAAATTTTGTATGAGGTACATAATTTACATAGGTGACCACTAGCTCCTTGTTCATTCTTCCTATTCCAGTTCATTATTCAGTTTGCGCCACTTCGTTTTGGGGACGACGATAAATATTGTTATGATTCTTTGAGTTCTTTCTCGTGATGTGTTTGAAATAAATTCATAAATAATGTGACGATCAGCATGCGAAACTATGACGGTATAAGACGGTGATGACGTGGAAGGTACGAGTAGAAGATGAACACTAAATAAGTAAAATTGGATTTTCAACTTTTCAATTGGTACCTAACTACCTATTACTGTAGGTAGCACAAGAATTGAACTTCTTGTCATAAATGTCGTTCCAAACACAATACTCTACGCCAAATTTCATGAATTGACTTGGACTCGAACCACCAACCTCGAAATTGCAAGCCCTCCGTGCAAATCACTACACCACCGAGATTGGTTACTATTACTAAAACTAAAAATATTTTTTCCAAATTTTTGTCGATGGTGGGATTCGAACCCGGGACCTTCTGCATGGCAAGCAAGCGCGTTACCACTGGACCAACCGTGCCCCCATTTTATTTATTTAAACTCTTTAATTACCAAGCCTAGTTATTGGAGAGTTTGAGGGTAGCTCGCCTGGCTTGTAAGCCGTTAGGTCGCTTATTAGATTCCTACCCTTGGTGAACCAGAAAAGGTTCAAGGTCCGTCCTCGAAACGGCTGGCTCTCTCCTAATATCCTATCCCCATTTTCTCTTCGATTTCGGGACGCCTCAGTAGTTACTCTTCCCTCTATCAAACTCACTTGAGAGCCAGTATTTTGTTCTTAAAGAAGGGCGTAAGTGTAAGAATCGTGCCCCCTGAGTCCCTGACTTGTCCACGTCCCCCAGTTTGGAGACCCCTGTTCTGGTTCACACTACTTGTGATTTTCATTCTGTTCGCACTTCGGAGTCATGTTTTCCCGATTTGTCTAAAGTTCAGGAGGTGACAGAACAAACCTCTTATGGTAAAACAACTGGTAGGTTATTTATGACGAGTACATCACACATCTGATGCTTAGTGCGTTAGTTAGTGGTTGACATGTTTTTGAAATGGTGAGGTTAAGGACACCATTTTTGGACCTCGTAGATTTGTATTAGCTTTGTCAGCCACGCCGGGGTTCGAACCCGGACCTTCTGCGTGACGATCCTGTATGACAAATTCACAGGCTGATGTCAACCAAAAGAAGACATGACGTCTCATTAACATTTTAAATCACATATCCTCTTAATGGAACTACAGAAGTACTTTGTCCTGTTAGTATGTTAATTTACATTTGTATTTTGTAAGAACTGCAACTGTCTCTGTCCCTACAGTTGTATTAAGTATTTTGTAAGTCTTACAATCGGCAATGTCTCTGTACAATTGTACACAGGCACCAGTTATTGTTCCTATCAAGATTTGCCTGTTTTGTATCCATACATGGCTATGCCATATCTGACTAATCCATTCACTCAATTGGTTAAGGACTTTCAGGCACCAGTTATTGTTCCTATCAAGATTTGCCTGTTTTGTATCCATACATGGCTATGCCATATCTGACTAATCCATTCACTCAATTCGTTAAGGACTTTGCCTTAGGTTCAATGCTGCCGAACAATTATCATAACTTTGATATAAACTTTGGAAGGGGGTTTGGTTATGGTTATGACTTTGGCAATCTCTTGTTTCTAACTTTGGTTATGACTTTTGTACTTGGTGTGGAAGATCATGGAGCGATACAAAGGCGTGAAGCGATTGGACGTCCCTCCTCATGTGTTCGCCATTACGGATAATGCCTACCGATCTATGTTACAAGGTAAGAGTAAGAACCGATCTGATAGGTCGAAAAAAAGGAGGAAAAAGAGGTGAAATGCTCTTTACACAGACATGAACTAAAATAGATAAGTATTTCCAAACTAGTTATGTTTTACCAACTTGGTATTGATATGAAACAAGGATTTCCCTAACCTTAATACCCAGGTCAACCTCGGATTTAACTCAATCCTGAGACAATCCACGGTGGTAAAACTCGACCTTAAATGCGCTATAAGTTCAGAAGGTTTCGTCTGACTTACGTTTGTTTTGAACTGTCAGATCAAACATTTGTGACATCAATAGTTCCTTGTTAACACATCACACCTTCAAAAATCATTTTCCATAAGGTACACACTTGTCATGTGTTAAACATCTCTATAATTGGTTCATTAACATGTAGGCACAGTGGAATCTCTGAATAGCGGACACCCGCGGTTCCCTGAGGTTTTGTCCTTTATTGGGAGGTGCCCGTCAAGGGAGGTTTCACAGTACCTACCTAGAACAGTTCGAGGTAAGCGTAAAGTCGTATAGGCAAGCGTAGGCCTAAACTGTTTTAAACCACTGGTCTAACTGCTAAGTCTTTGTAGTATCTTTGAAGATATGAACTCATTAGGTAATTCTTTACACTAAGGCCCCATTCATTCGTCACGAATGGGGCAGTTAGGCTCCATTCGTCCACGGTATGTATTTCTTCGCAACTTTTCTCTCTGTACTCTGCACAGTTGATAAGTAGGTATTGCTTTATTTAGACTAGGACCATATACCATTATGCTAACAGGTAATCTATTAAGAATAGGGCCCTCAGCCTCGGTTTTAAATGATTCAGTCCGATTTAAATTCGAGCGAAGTACTTACCTATTTGGTGTGAGTACCACTTGAAATGTGAAGGAACAGTTATCTCACTATTATAGTAATGATGCTTACTGTAGTAATGATGCTATTGATGCTACGACCCCATCAGTACGTCAGGTCTGAGCAATGTCTTTGTTTTTGTATCGTGATGTGTGTGATTCCTAGAATTGCTCGACATCAGGTCCCAGGCCCGTTTTCAGGACTGTAATGAGGGAGGGGGCCCAAGAATCCAAACGTACCCCAGCCATACTTAACTAAGCTGGTCTACTCCCTGTTTAACGACCCCCCAGTCAGACTAAGCTGGTCTACTTCCTGTCTAACGTCCCCCAGCCAGACAAGAAAGAAAGAAAAGTGCGCAAGAATCCAAAGTAACGTATCATTGAGGGGAAATTAGAGGGTCCTCCTTCGGAGTTCGGCCTTCAGTAAATGAGCAGAAAATCTCCAAGGGGCCTGCACCTCCGGCCCTCCCTCAATACGGTCCTGTCACGTCCTGGAATCGGATTTGTTTTGGGTTTCAAGTTGATGGGGTGACGTCAGCGAATGCCTTGTATAAGTTCAGTCAGTTGCCGATGAGTTTTGTCATTGGTATGACTAGATTCTTCCTGACCGGCTAGTTATAATCAGTTCTTTACAATGAAGTTAAGCAACGCTCTTCGTGGTTACTATCCGGATGGGTGTCCATCAGGGCAATCACGTGCTTTTGGCTTTCCCAGGCCTACTCAGAATCTTCTTCTTCCTATCCTTTTCGTATTTAAATAGGGTCGGCGTTTTGACTAGCTGTGGCTGACATGGTTTTAGTTTTGACGGGGTTCTTTACAGCCTAACGCCTACTCAGGCTGTTTGAGGCGAATCTCCGTCTAAAAATAGAATTCCAATAATAACAATTATTGTTGTGATGAAACAAAAGCAGGGAATCCTTGATTGCAATTAAATTTATTGACTAGCATCATGACATGGCACATATTGAATGGCGTAGACTGCAGGGCTTCCCAAACTGGGGTCCGAGGCCTCCCGAACGGGGCGCAAAGGACTACCAGGCGAGGCGTTAAAGCTAGGTTAGGTCAGGGTGCAATAGTCCTACATACTGGACCCCCCCGCACACAGGAATTTCATCAGAAAACACCCCCATTTCAATGTAATGTTAGGCCATAAGGTTGAGGAAGACCTGAGAGAAAAGGAAGGGAGAAGGGAGGAGGCATTAGATAGAAGGGTATGAAAGGGTAGGATAAAGGAGGATAACTCCGAACCCCAATAAGATTGGGAAAAGGTGACGCAGTACAGGAAAAAGAAGAAGACTAACACTCGTATTTATGAACTAGAATGATCGTTCTTAGATCAGTCTCAAGTCAAAATTGACCAATCAAATGCCTTGAGACTATGCTTAGCACGAACTTAAGAGCCAACATTTTGTTCATAAATATGGGTGTTAATATAAAGGCCCGCGGTTCCTTCACAAATACCAAGAGGAGCGCATAGAAAAAAGGTTGTGAACCTCTGGCATAGAGTATACGCTGTCACTAATCACTGGTGATTACAGATGATGTTATGCAATTGAGATGCAGAGGCAATTAAATGCAGAGCGTGTCAAATGTCTTATGTCTCCATAGAGTCGATAAATTAATCGCTCATTGACGATTGGATGAAAATCTTATGTCTTTGTGTTGCTTTGTCCTCTCGCGCCCTGGAGTGTGATTTACTGCTTTACGGTCGCAGTGTGTCTTATCAGGGGCCTGTTTCATGAAGGAAACCGCGACCTAGCACTTACATGGCAGGCGCGCTACTTTCCAAGCTAACCAGGTTGGCTTGTTAAACTTCACGAATAAAATACACATTTAATAATTTTTTTGAGACGGAGGGACCCATACTCCTGATGTCCAGACTTGTGCCTCTTTAGATGGCCTGGAAAGAGACTAAAGATCACCAGGGGGAAAAAAAAATCTGACTTGTTTGAGTCCTCCCAAAAAATTGTCAAGCTAAATGATACAGACTGTAGCAGAACTGAAATGCATTTCACATAAGCAGAATGATGGTGAACAGAACTGCATTCTGCACGCCTTGCATTGATAAGAAATTAACCCTTAGTCGACCGGCAGCGACGAGAATTTTGCAATGTTTCTTCACGAACCTACATAAATTATGTAGTTAGGTTGGAAGGTAGCGCGCTTCGCGCTTGCCTTGTAAGTGCTAGGTTGCGGGTGCGACTGCCGCCCGTAGCGGACTCTGGGAAAGGCTGGCTTTCTCCTATCGGATATATCCATCTTTTTTTTTTTAAGAGGTTTGACAGAGGGAACTGTAACTGCTATGGTCTTATCGTCCCGAAATCGAAGAGAGAAGGAAGACAGGATAGGTGTAGTCGTGCAACTTTTATCCATTTTTTTTGTTTTTTTTTTTTTTTTTTTTTTTTTTTTTTTTTTTTTTTTTTTTTAAGAGGTTTGACAGAGGGAACTTTAACTGCTATGGTCTTATCGTCCCGAAATCGAGGAGAGAAGGAAGACAGGATAGGAGAAAGCCAGCCGTTCCGAGAACGAACATTATCCCATCAGGATAAAATCCGCCCCGGGCGGGAATCGAACCCGCGGCCTAGCGCTTACAAGGCAGACGCACTACCAACTAAGCTAACTAGGCTGGCTATATCCAACTTATCCTCCTCTCTTCTATGTATTTTGAGATGATTAAACCTCCGTAGTTATACAGTTCCCTCTATCAAACTTCTTTAAAAAAAGTAAAAAATCTTTGTGGTGTAGAAAGCATACCGAAAGCCGACGACGAAATATTTGGAAAATTCCAAGCACGAAAAAAAATCATACTGTGGGAAGCCTCACAAAATCTACAGCTATGTCTATGTCTACTCCATGTAATATGTTGTACAACACGTGAGCGCAATTTAAAATAAAGCCTCGCCAAATCTACACGGTGCGTGATTTATGCTAATCATATTCAGTAGAGTTTGTCCTGTGATGCCCTCAAGTAAAGATAGTTACCTAATGGGTTCCCATCTTCAAAGAAACTTACAAAGACTTAGCACTCTTAGCAGTTAAAACAGTGGTACGAGGAGAAAGAGTTTGATAAAGGGAACGTTGAATAATAAAAGGTAAAAAAAGGTTTGATAGTGGGAACTGTAACTGCTAAGGTCTTGAAATCGTCCCGAAATGGAAGAGAGAAGAAAGACAGGTTAGGAGAATGCCAGCCGTTCCGAGATCGAACCTTATCTGTTTAGAATAAAGTCCTTCCCCAAGCGGCCTGCTTGGGCCAACTGCGCAAACTAAAAGTGCTCTAACTGAGCGTCTGAGCTAAAGTTCTTAGTGGTCAAGACGCTTGATAAACAGGAGGGCGTGGGTTCAATTCGGCCAAGTTATGGAATTGTATACTCAATATATACCTATGTAATTTAAGAATTTGAGCACAATAAGAAAAGAAGCCTACTGCTGTGTTAAAGGAGCTCTTTAGTCGATTTTAGCAGTATACCTAAATAAGAATTGTTATTAGTTATTACTAGGCTTGCCAAACGTCCCGAATGGGCCGGGACAGTCCCGAATTTCAGGGGGTGTCCCGGCGTCCCGTTCAGTTTTTCATTTTGGGGCGTTTTGTCCCGAATTTCCGTTTTTGTCCCAGATTTGTCAGTGAGAGATTTATACCTGGCTTGCCTAATTTGGGAATCCAAATTCAAACTGAATCCTAATTTGGGAAAAAGTTATGAAGTAAGTATCTAGCAAAATATGTACTGTAAGTAATACGTAACAGGTCGTGAGTACTGAGTTTCCCTTTTAATTAATTTGACAATTGACACTGATAAGTTGGTGATAATGATATCACAACTAGTACACATTCCAAGGCTTTGGCAATCTCTTGTTTCTAACTTTGGTTATGACTTTTGTACTTGGTGTGATCTCTTGGTTCTGACTTTGGTCTCTTGTCTCTTTTATGATGTCGTGAAGACTAAGGCCATTTTTGTAGCGAGCCGTACACTAAAAGCAAGGCCAGACTAAGCTGGTCTACTCCCTGTTTAACGACCCCCCAGTCAGACTAAGCTGGTCTACTCCCTGTTTAACGACCCCCCAGTCAGACTAGTATGTATTGGGAAAAATCCTACAATGCTGCAGTGAGCACCAAAGTTGTGACATAATAACACAAAGAAATTGCATTTACATTTTACATTCCAAGGGCAAGGAGAGAAAGAAAAGACAGAGAATAGACCGGATGACATGGAAAGCCACCAGCCTGGTTAGATTGGAAGGTAGAGCGTTTGCCTCGTAAGCGATGGGTCGCGGGTTCAATTCCTTCCTCGGTCAAACCTCAACCTAAGTTTACAGTAAACAAATTTAATCGCTCGAATCCGCTCCAGGCGGGAATCGAACCCGTGACCTAGCGCTTGCCAAAGGGAGGCGCGCTACCCTCCAAGATAACGAGGTTGGCAATCGCTAAGAACTACTAAATCTAATAACTAATATGTATGTAACTGATGAACTGTGACATATTGGAAAATCGAATTGGAACTGATTGATGTAGGCCGATTTTGAGACGCATATAACGCATATTTCACACAAACACATGCTGCCCTCTTCATCTCACTCTGTCCCTCTCCCATCAACTGAAATATCAAGGTCAAGTGTGCGGGGGTTCACATCTCAATTGAGCAGAAAAAATAACAACAGGAATATCGTCGGCCCAAACGCGAAGAGGTTCAAAGAATTTAGAAAGAAAAAAAAATCCCAAGCTCCCAAGTCATTTTTGCTAAAACTGAAAGCTTCTCTGAGCTTTTTTCCGCATCTTTTTGCATTGGTCTCATCCATGTTACCTCATGAGGTAAATGTTGGCCCTTTATGTGTTTCTTTTTTAATCCACCTTTTCGCATCAAACATACAGGTCGAAAATTTTGTATGAGGTAATTTACAGAGGTGACCACTAGCTCCTTGTTCATTCTTCCTATTCCAGTTCATTATTCAGTTTGCGTCACTTCGTTTTGGGGACGACGATAAATATTGTTATGATTCTTTGAGTTCTTTCTCGTGATGTGTTTATACAAATAATGTGACGATTAGCATGCGAAAGTATGACGGTATAAGACGGTGATGACGTGGAAGGTAAGAGTAGAAAATAAACACTAAATGAGTAAAATGGAGCAGTTGCAAATGGGTAAAAATTATAAATAAATGGTCGTTTCCTATGTAAAAAGTTGGGAAAAATCCAAATCCGAGGTCAAAACTCCGAAAAAATAACTGTAAAAGGTCGAAAATTCAATTTTTATTTTCCGTTCTAATGAAAGAGCTCAAAGATGTGTGACGTCAGACTTTACGCAGTTGTTTTTTTTCGTCCGCTAGGTAGCGCCAGTATGCAAGCACGCTTGCGGAGGAGCAGAAAGAAATGCGCAGAAACGTATGCGCCAAACACATTAATCGTATTGTGTTTCCTGCGAGGGACCTTGCGTTGCGCGACACTTAGAGTGACGTCATCGCCTACGGGAGCGTATGCCGTGGAGTCAGAGTTCAAAGATTTACCGGTATTTTTTTAATCAATTCATCTCGGGACTAGAATCGTAGAAGTAAAAGGAAAAATTCCGTTGGTCCTATTTTTTCCTGCTCTATTGGACTTTGAAAACAATCACCGCAAGTAAGACGAAACTGATCTATTGGGATTTTCAACTTTTCAAGATGGTACCTATTACGTGTAGGTACGAGCACTTGAATTGTTAAGCATAACTGCTTGTCATAAATGTCGTTCCAAACACAATACTCTACGCCAAATTTCATGAATTGACTTGGACTCGAACCACCAACCTCGAAATTGCAAGCCCTCCGTGCTAATCATTACACCACCGAGATTGGTTACTATTACTTAAAATAAAATTTTTTTTTAGTATGTCGCAGATATAGGTACTGCGGAACAACATAACTTACCTAGTTCTTATTTTTCAACGTTTCCATGTTACAGACATACTCCGGATTGTTCTGCGTGGTGGTGAACCCGTACAAGCGGCTTCCGATCTACACAGAGAAGATCATGGAGCGATACAAAGGCGTGAAGCGATTGGACGTCCCTCCTCATGTGTTCGCCATTACGGATAATGCCTACCGATCTATGCTACAAGGTAAGACCGCTCTGACACGAGAAGTAAGTTGGTAATCGAAGATTCAAGTTGATGATTTTGTTATTCTACTGCTGCTGCGATAGAGTCATTATCTTCTATCTTGGTCTGACGATGATGCCCTGAGGGACATCGAAAGCTCGCCAATTTAAAAACCTTCTAGCCAGCCTAGTTAGCTTAGTTGGTAGTGCGTCTGCCTTGTAAGCGCTAGGCCGCGGGTTCGATTCCCGCCCGGGGCGGATTTTATCCTGATGGGATAATGTTCGTTCTCGCAACGGCTGGCTTTCTCCTATCCTGTCTTCCTTCTCTCTTCGATTTCGGGACGATAAGACCATAGCAGTTACAGTTCCCTCTGTCAAACCTCTTAAAAAAAAAACCCCTTCTAATCGAAATTGATAGACTTCGCTAATTTTTATGACTTAACTTGGACTCAAACTACCAACCTCCAGATGCGAAGTCCACTGGGCCACCGCCACCACTGAGGTTAATTTTGGCTTCAGTGTTTACCCAAGCATCTGCTATGTGGGCTACTGACGAAATCCAAGGTTTTGCCTGATTTATGTATGTCTTGAGCTGTCAAATCAAACATCATATGTGACATCAATGGTTCCTTGTTAACACCTTCCAACAATTGTCACTCGACATCTGTTTAACATCTCCATTATACGTTCACTATTTAACCTGCCTATTATTGGTTCATTAACATCCAGTAGTACTCATTGATCTGACTCATTGACTAAGTCGTCCACTGAAAAGAGTAGTTCTTCTAACCTTATTCACTCTTCACACATTTCTGATTTAAATTTGAGCAAAGTACTTTCCTATCTGGTGTGAGTACCACTTGAAATGTGAAGAAACAGTTATCCGACTATAATAGTAATGATGCTTACTGTAGTAATGATGCTTACTGTAGTAATGATGCCAATGATGTTACCTACTACCTACTATTGTACCTACTCAGGTACCAGATAACATAAACAAAGTCTTTTGTTTATTCGAATGCCTAAGCCTTGCTAAGCCTACCAGCTAGGTATAAGCCTACCAGGCAGGTAGTACAGGTATTGAAATCAAGTATCCTTAGTTCCTCATTTACTTTTTGTTTGTGCCTACGCCAAATTCCTAACCAGATGAATGCCAATGGAAAGGATGTTGCATCAGGACCAGGATTAGGAATACTAGAATTCTGACACCGGAAGAATCTAACCTCAGTATTTCATCGTACGAAGCGAGTTCTGTAGGTTTCAACTGGACGATTTTTTTGTTTGTACGCCAAATTCCTAACCAGATGAATGCCAATGGAAAGGATGTTGCATCAGGACCAGGATTAGGAATACTAGAATTCTGGCACCGGAAAAATCTAACCTCACAGTATTTCACCGTACGAAGCGAGTTCTATAGGTTTCAACCGGACGATTTTTTTGTTTGTTTGATGAGGGGAACTGTAACTGCAAAGGTCTTATCGTTCCGAAAGCGGAGAAAGAAGGAAGACAGGATAGGGGAAAGCCGTTCCGACAACGAACCTTATCTGTTGAGTATAAAATTAGCCCCGGGCGGAAATCGATTCCGCGACCTAGCGCTTACAAGGCAGACGCACTACCCTCCAAGCTAACTAGGGTGACAAAATTTCGGGAATTAAACCCGCTCCCGCGACCTTGCAAGGCAGACACCGCAGACCCTACCCTCCAATCTAATTGTGGTGAAATCTGCCAAATATGTTCCCCACTTGAAGGAAATTTCCTTTTTTTTTCTTTTTTTTTAACGGCTTTCTTTTAAGTGGCAGGGTTCTCCTAGAGGAGCTCTTCCACCCAACCACTAAATTTTTCTTTCACTGTGAGCCTTAAGATATTTCACCTTTTTTAGGTTTCCTTTTTTTTTAGTTGTGGGTTGGATAGGGATGATGGGGACCCTATACGGCCCTTTTGCCGAGTGAATTCCAACAGTTCACTGAATCACTAGTGTTGTAATGTTAGAAACCGGGAACTACTCATAGCAACAAAATATACCCGAGGAATGTACTGAGGTTATACAATGAAGTGTAATGTAATGCAGATCAGTATACAATATCAGCAAAGTTCTCAGGTGCTAAGTACTTCCAGGCTCAGGAAATATGAAACTCGGAGTCTATAGCCCCGGTACACACGTCACACGCTCAGACCTAACCTGGGTCTGTACGCTCAGACCTAACCTGGGTCTGTCAGATCGTCTGAGAGACCGCGGTCTGCCATCAGATGGTCTGAGCTTGAGTGGGTGGCATTAGGATTTGTCTCCAATCAACTTGGTCAACAAGAGTCGTATTAAGCTCTTTTGAAGCTCGTTTCCCCTGATACGACCCCATCAGTACGTCAGGTCTGAGCAATGTCTTTGTTTTTGTATCGTGATGTGTGTGATTCCTAGAATTGCTCGACATCATGTTCGAGGCCCGTTTCCAGGACTGTAATGAGGGAGGGGGCCCAAGAATCCAAACGTACCTCAGCCATACTTAACTAAGCTGGTCTACTCCCTGTTTAACGACCCCCCAGTCAGACTAAGCTGGTCTACTTCCTGTCTAACGTCCCCCAGCCAGACAAGAAAGAAAAGTGCGCAAGAATCCAAAGTAACGTATCATTGGGGGAAATTAGAGGGTCCTCCTTCGGAGTCCGGCCTTCAGTAAATGGGGCAAAAAATCTCCAAGGGGCCTGCACCTCCGGCCCTCCCTTAATACGGTCCTGTCACGTCCTGGAATCGGATTTGTTTTGGGTTTCAAGTTGATGGGGTGACGTCAGCGAATGCCTTGCATAGGTTCAGTCAGTTTGCCAGGGAGACTAAGCTGGTCTACTCCCTGTTTAACGACCCCCCAGTCAGACTAAGCTGGTCTACTCCCTGTTTAACGACCCCCCAGTCAGACTAAGCTGGTCTACTTCCTGTTTAACGACCCCCCAGCCAGACAAGAAAGAAAGAAAAGTGCGCAAGAACCCAAAGTAACGTATCATTGGGGGAAATTTGAAGGGCCTCCTTCGGAGTCCGGCCTTCAGTAAAGGGGCAAAAAATCTCGAAGGGGCCTGCACCTCCGACCCTCCCTCAATACGGTCCTGTCACGTCCTGGAATCGGATTTGTTTTTGGTTTCAAGTTGATGGGGTGACGTCAGCGAATGCCTTGTATAAGTTTAGTCAGTTTGCCAGGGGAGTTTTGTCATGGGTATGACTAGATTCTTCCTGACCGGCTAGTTATAAAGTGTCTTTGGTGTTTGTTTCTTTGACTGAAAACCGTTCTTCGTTATACTTCGATCGACGTTTGTCAAATGAGTGTGTGCGCTGCTTCACAAGGTTATGTGAGATCAAGTTGGAAGATAAGTCTGCAGACGAATCTTAGCGTGTGATCCGGGCTTAATATTCAAGTTTCCTTTGTTAATGTGAAGGTACTCACAGCCATTGGCTTCGTACTGAGAGCCATTGGCACTTCTAACACTTCTCGGGCATTACCTAGAATGCCATAGGCACTTCATCATTTCATTTGTGACTGGAGAGCAGGATGAATAACGTATAAATTCCATGAACAATAGTCACTCGATAGAATTTCTAGTTCTTATAGGCCGATGTGTTGTAATATCTGACATTATTTCAGACTTGAGTTCACTTCCTGGCTCGTTCTAGACTTGAGATTTCAGCTAATGAATCATCAATAGCATCATCAGCCCATAGTCACTCGATAGAATTTCTAGTTCTTATAGGCCGATGTGTTGTAATATCTGACATTATTTCAGACTTGAGTTCACTTCCTGGCTCATTCTAGACTTGAGATTTCAGCTAATGAATCATCAATAGCATCATCAGCCCCAGCAAGATTAGCAACCCCAGTAGTGTAGTGGTTAGTGCGGCGGTCTTCGAATCTGGAGATACAGGGTTCGAGTCCAAGTCAATAAATTGATGACCATCATGTATCAAAAGAGGTCCATGACCATCATGTATAGATTCATGTAAGCGACTACCATAATGTGTGCCTATTAGGTCTCAAAACAGAGTGTGGAGTGGAAACCGAAAGAATAGATCATCGAGCAACCCCACCCTTGATCAAACTTTATTTTGTATTTATATGTAGATACATTTTGTTACCATCTGTAAATAAAGTTTGATCCAATTGTGTAGTAATATAATCAGTTCTTTACAATGAAGTTAAGCAACGCTCTTCGTGGTTACTATCCGGATGGGTGTACATCTGAGCACGTACTGTTGGCTTTTCTCAGGACCACTCAGACTTTACGAGGTTAATCTCTGTTCGTCTAAAAATAAAATTCCAACAATTGTTGTGATGAAACAAAAGCAGGGAATCCTTGATTGCAATTAAATTTATTGACTAGCATCATGACATGGCACATATTGAATGGCGTAGACTGCAGTGCTTCCCAAACTGGGGTCCGAGGCCTCCCGAACGGGGCGCAAAGGACTACCAGGTGAGGCGTTAAAGCTGGGTTAGGTCAGGGTGCAATAGTCCTACATACTGGACCCCCCGCACACAGGAATTTCGTCAGAAAACACCCCCATTTCAATGTAATGTAGGTTATTAGTTATTAGGTCATAAGGTTGAGGAAGACCTGAGAGAAAAGGGATGGGGAAGGGAGGAGGCATTAGATAGGAGAGTATGAAAGGGTAGGATAAAGGAGGATAACTCCGAACCCAGCATCATGACATGGCACATATTGAATGGCGTAGACTGCAGTGCTTCCCAAACTGGGGTCCGAGGCCTCCCGAACGGGGCGCAAAGGACACCCAGGTGAGGCGTTAAAGCTAGGTTAGGTCAGGGTGCAATAGTCCTACATACTGGACCCCCCGCACACAGGAATTTCGTCAGAGAACACCCCCATTTCAATGTAATGTAGGTTAGGTTACATTAAAATATGTAAGGGATAAGGTTGAGGAAGACCTGAGAGAAAAGGGATGGAGAAGGGAGGAGGCATTAGATAGGAGAGTATGAAAGGGTAGGATAAAGGAGGGTAACTCTGAACCCCAATGAGATTGGGAAAAGGTGACGCAGTACAGGAAAAAGAAGAAGACTAAATATAAAGGCCCGCGGTTCCTTCACAAATATCAAGGGGAGCGCATAGAAAAAAGGTTGGAATCAAATGCCTTGAGACTATGCTTAGCACGAACTTAAGAGCCAACATTTTGTTCATAAATATGGGTGTTAATATAAAGGCCCGCGGTCCCTTCACAAATACCAAGGGGAACGCATAGAAAAAAGGTTGGGAACCTCTGGCATAGAGTACGCTGTCACTAATCACTGGTGATTACAGATGATGTTATGCAATTGAGATGCAGAGGCAATTAAATGCAGAGTGCAGAGCGTGTCAAATGTCTCCATAGAGTCGATAAATTAATCGCTCATTGACGATTGGATGAAAATCTTATGTCTTTGTGTTGCTTTGTCCTCTCGCGCCCTGGAGTGTGATTTACTGCTTTACGGTCGCAGTGTGTCTTATCAGGGGCCTGTTTCATGAAGGAAACCGCGACCTAGCACTCACATGGCAGGCGCGCTACTTTCCAAGCTAACCAGGTTGGCTTGTTAAACTTCACGAATAAAATACACATTTAATAATTTTTTTGAGACGGAGGGACCCATACTCCTGATGTCCAGACTTGTGCCTCTTTAGATGGCCTGGAAAGAGACTAAAGATCACCAGGGGGAAAAAAAAATCTGACTTGTTTGAGTCCTCCCAAAAAATTGTCAAGCTAAATGATACAGACTGTAGCAGAACTGAAATGCATTTCACATAAGCAGAATGATGGTGAACAGAACTGCATTCTGCACGCCTTGCATTGATAAGAAATTAACCCTTAGTCGATCGGCAGCGACGAGAATTTTGCAATGTTTCTTCACGAACCTACATAAATTATGTAGTTAGGTTGGAAGGTAGCGCGCTTCGCGCTTGCCTTGTAAGTGCTAGGTTGCGGGTGCGACTGCCGCCCGTAGCGGACTCTGGGAAAGGCTGGCTTTCTCCTATCGGATATATCGTCCCTCCTCATGTGTTCGCCATTACGGATAATGCCTACCGATCTATGCTACAAGGTAAGACCGCTCTGACACGAGAAGTAAGTTGGTGATCGAAGATTCAAGTTGATGATTTTGTTATTCTACTGCTGCTGCGATAGAGTCAACATCTATCTTGGTCTGACGATGATGCCCTGACGACGTTCCGAGAACGAACCTTATCAGTGACAAAGCTCGCCCCGGGCGTTAATCGAACCAGCGACTGGGCTGGCTAATTTGGTCCTTGGCTTGCAAAACTATTTGCAATTAACGAGGCATTTCTGGAGGCATTTTTGTCTCCAAAATGGTAAATTGGCAAAATGGCAACTTTATCAATGCCAATCATTTGGTACTTACGTACTACGATCTTGTCATTCCTCGCATTTCAGTAGTATTTGGTCATTCCTTAGCTACATATTAAAATGTAAGTATGTGAAACATAACATATGTATCGGTACATAAATACCCGTAATACTATGTACCTACCTATTCTGTGTATGAAGCAGGTATCTTACTATATGTATGAAGCGGGTATCTTATTCTAGGTACTGGTAAAAAAAAAGTATCTTACTGTATGTATTAGATATGTTTATACATAGATATAATACTATGTATGAAGCAGGTATATTTACAAGTAGAATATATTTGCAATTAGCAAGTCGTTTGTGACATATCCATGAGCTGTAGAACATTGAATTCTAGAATCCTGTTGACCCAATAGCGAAAATGGATACCATATGGCTGGGTTTCTGGTTTGAATTTTGACTAAATATGGTCATGTAGTAAGGCTCGTAGTCACCGACCAACTGACTAGTGCTCGGTATGGCTATCGACCCAATAGCGAAAATGGATACCATATGGCTGGGTTTCTGGTTTGAATTTTGACTAAATATGGTCATGTAGTAAGGCTCGTAGTCACTGACTAACTGACTAGTGCTCGGTATGGCTATAGGATTATGCCTTGAAATGTACAGGGTGACGTTATGTCTATGAGAAAAATAATATTTTTATTAAATAATCGCTTTTTTGGATTCGGGGAACCCTGAAACGGATAGTTCCACCCGCACATTTTCACGTTATGTCTATGAGAAAAATAATATTTTTATTAAATAATCGCTTTTTTGGATTCGGGGAACCCTGAAACGGATAGTTCCACCCAGATTTTCAGATTTTGAAATTTTGGACCGATTGCAATATTTTCTCATCCCCTTTTATAGGTTTCCTATACAAGTTGGAAGTTGGTCATAGAGAGTAAAAATAATAACACGTGATAAAATAAAAAGAGGTACCATGTATGTACCTATTTGCAGTTAAGACTACCTATGAGATTCTCTTCATAATGACATAAGGGACTCACAAAGTGTAGGAGCATTCCAGACCTCCCTGATGAAATGTCTTGAAGGCTCACAGTGAAATCAGTGGTTGGGTGGAAGAGCTCCTTAACTATTGAGACTTAAGGAGAAAAATGAGTGAATCAAGAAACTAAATTGAAGTATTAGGGTTAGTAGAGGGTATTTACCCAAATGAGTAATGCAAACAGATGACTAACTGTTTGGACTGTAGGAAACCCTGTCCCATAGCTGATAAATTTGGACCGATTGCAATACTTTCTCATCACGTTTTATAGGTTTCCTATACAAGTTGGAAGTTGGTCATAGAGAGTAAAAATAATAACACATGATAAAATAAAAACAGGTACCATGTATGTACCTATTTGCAGTTAAGACTACCTATGAGATTCTCTTCATAATGATAATGACGTAAGGGACTCACAAAGTGTAGGAACATTCCAGACCTCCCTGATAAAATGTCTTGAAGGCTCACAGTGAAATCAGTGGTTGGGTGGAAGAGCTCCTTAACTATTGAGACTCGAGGGGAAAAATAAATGAATCAGGGAAGTAAAATGAAGTAGGGTTAGTGGTTATAGTAGGGTATTTACCCAAATGAGTATCAGTTCATTATTCAGTTTGCGCCACTTCGTTTTGGGGACGACGATAAATATTGTTATGATTCTTTGAGTTCTTTCTCGTGATGTGTTTATACAAATAACGATTAGCATGCGAAACTATGACGGTATGGGACGGTGGTGACGTGGAAGGTACGAGTAGAAGATGAACACTAAATAAGTAAAATTGGATTTTCAACTTTTCAAGTGGTACCTATTACTGTAGGTAGCACAGTGGGCCCCGCAACAGCCAGTCACGGAATCAATCATTTGGATGATACACATTTCTTGACCCCGTCGGGACTCGAACCCGGGTCTCCCGCGTGCAAGGCGAGCGCAGAGACCACTACGCCATGGGAGCTGACTGAGTTTGAGAAATGTCAACCATAGTGAAGAGTTCTAGACCCTGCTTTACAACAAACAATTTTAAATAGCTCAAATCCGCCCCGGGCGGGAAGGAAGCGAACCCGTCACAGGCCGTCACCCAGGGCTTGCCAAAGGGAGCCGCGCTACCTTCCAAGCTAAGTTTAGCAATCGCTAATAACTAATAATAAGTCGAACAGCTGATGGACTGTGACATATTGGAAAATCGAATTGGAACTGATTGATGTAGGCCGATTTTGAGACGCATATTTCACACAAACACATGCTGCCCTCTTCATCTCACTCTAACCCTCTTCATCTTATGCTCTTCCATCTCACTCTAACCCATTCATCTTATGCTCTTCCATCTCACTCTGTCCCTCTTCCATCAACTGAAATATCAAGGTCAAGTGTGCGGGGGTTCACATCTCAATTGAGCAGAAAAAATACCTAACAACATGAATATCGTCGGCCCAAACGCGAAGAGGTTCAAAAAATTTAGAAAAAAAAAATCCCAAGCTCCCAAGTCATTTTTGCTAAAAATACTTAGTTGGTGGATATAATAAATAGCTCAAAATCTGGGTTTTTTGGAAACCTAAATTAATTACCTAAATAAACCACCAATGGGTACCTATAGACACATACATATGTAGGTATCCGGGTAAATTATTTCTAAACGTTTTTAAAGCTCTAAAAAAGCCGTGATTAGATATCTAATACCGGTGTAAAGATACATTTTCTGAAATTAAACATTTAAACATTAACCCATGAAAGACCCATTTTGTCAAATGAAGAACACACTCAACCCATTGTGACCCGAAAGACATGATAATGACTTTCATGTGTTTGATGATGAAAATCTTCCAATATTCTTCCTCCACCAATGGGAACAAAGCTTCCGGGCCGCCTTATAAACTGAAAAATGCTGCCAATGGAAAGGCTCCGTCGAAAATCCCCCGGGCCATTGGTGGCGTGGGGGTGAATCGAGGTGAAAGTGGGACGGAGGAGCCGTCAAAATTGGCGGCGGCGCCGAAGAAAAGATTTCATAAGTTGCGAAAGATTCGGAACAAGATCAGGAAGTTTGGAAGATATGACAACAGTGGTAAGTTACATGGGAGTGTGTTGGATTAATTTATCGATTTCAACCCACTTGGCATAATACCGCTAAAATTCTACTATGTAAATGCAATTTCTTTGTGTTATTATGTAATTATGTCACAACTTTGGTGCTCCCTGCAGCATTGTAGGATTTTTCCCAATAAGTATCTCAATAATCCTAACAACCAATGTTTACCTACCATGCTGGCACCGGTCGCTATGCGCATTTACATGTCATAGCTACTCATTTTCCTCACGAGGCTGAGTGGGCCCCGCAACAGCCAGTCACGGGATCAATCATTTGCATGATACAAATTTCTTGACCCCGCCGGGAATCGAACCCGGGTCTCCCGCGTGCAAGGCGAGTGCAGTGACCACTACGCCATGGGAGCTGACTTTGCCCTTGGAATGTGTACTAGTTGTGATATCATTATCACCAACTTATCAGTGTCAATTGTCAAATTAATTAAAAGGGAAACTCAGTACTCACGACCTGTTACGTATTACTTACAGTACATATTTTGCTAGATACTTACTTCATAACTTTTTCCCAAATTAGGATTCAGTTTGAATTTGGATTCCCAAATTAGGCAAGCCAGGTATAAATCTCTCACGTTTGATTGATAAGAGAGAAATTATTGCAGACCGTGGAATGCCAGTGACATATGCCCGATATGTTTCAATGTCGTAATGATCAATGTTATAAGCTTGTTGTATCAATCAATATCAATGTTATCACTCGATGTAACATGGGGTACATTATGTCTTAGGTTGAACCAGTAGTTGGAACCTGAATCCTGAAGTTGATAGAGGGAACTGCTAAAGTCTTATCGTCCCGAAAGCTAAAGGAGGAGAACGACATGATAGGAGAAAGCCAACCGTTCCAAGAACCAACCTTATCTGCTTAAAATCCGCCCCTGGTGGGAATCGAACCCGCGACCTAGTGCTTACAAGGCAGACGTACTACCAACCAAGCTAACTATAGTAGTGTACCTGTCCTGAACGAAACGGAGGAAATGTATGTGGCAGAGATTTGTCTCCGGATAGCTTTCCAAGCCTTGCCTCTAGTGTACGGCTCGCTACAAAAATGGCCTTAGTCTTCACGACATCACTTTGAACAAGATTCAGGACGTAAGCAGTAGCTTCTTGCGACTTGCTACTTGCGACGTGTTACCTCAGTGCGAAACGCGCCTAAAAGGCCACCAAGCTCTCGATGTACGGCAGAGTAGGCAGACCTTATACCGTTCAGCTCGGCCGTTCATTCTGCCTCGATCGACGGCCGTTGACTATACACAGCTTTTAAACCATTTTTCACACAAAGGAGATTGTGTTAAGTTCACACAATCATCGCAGATGGAACCTAGAAGCACCAGTGAGGGTGCTGGGCAGGGGAAAAGGTAGCAATGTTAATTGCATACCCCCTTTTGGGAGAGGAGCAACCAGACTCATAATAGACCGAAGACAGAATAGGTAAGTTCACACAACGCTCCCTCTTCAGCAAACAATATCCGCCCCGGGCGGGAATCGAACCCGCGGCCTAGCGCTTACAAGGCAGACGCACTACCAACTAAGCTAACTAGGCTGGCTATATCCAACTTATCCTCCTCTCTTCTATGTATTTTGAGATGATTAAACCTCCGTAGTTATACAGTTCCCTCTATCAAACTTCTTTAAAAAAAGTAAAAAATCTTTGTAGTGTAGAAAGCATACCGAAAGCCGACGACGAAATATTTGGAAAATTCCAAGCACGAAAAAAAATCATACTGTGGGAAGCCTCACAAAATCTACAGCTATGTCTATGTCTACTCCATGTAATATGTTGTACAACACGTGAGCGCAATTTAAAATAAAGCCTCGCCAAATCTACACGGTGCGTGATTTATGCTAATCATATTCAGTAGAGTTTGTCCTGTGATGCCCTCAAGTAAAGATAGTTACCTAATGGGTTCCCATCTTCAAAGAAACTTACAAAGACTTAGCACTCTTAGCGGTTAAAACAGTGGTACGAGGAGAAAGAGTTTGATAAAGGGAACGTTGAATAATAAAAGGTAAAAAAAGTTTGATAGTGGGAACTGTAACTGCTGAGGTCTTGAAATCGTCCCGAAATGGAAGAGAGAAGAAAGACAGGATGGGAGAATGCCAGCCGTTCCGAGATCGAACCTTATCTGTTTAGAATAAAGTCCTCCCCCCGCTAGGTAGCGCCAGTATGCAAGCACGCTTGCGGAGGAGCAGAAAGAAATGCGCAGAAACGTATGCGCACAAACACATTAATGTATTGTGTTTCCTGCGAGGGAGCTTTGCTTGGGACATTAGATGTGACGTCATCGCCTACGGGAGCGTATGCCGTGACGTCAGAGTTCAAGATTTACCGGTATTTTTTAAATCAATTCAGTTTGTCCTGTGATGCCCTCAAGTAAAGATAGTTACCTAATGGGTTCCCATCTTCAAAGAAACTTACAAAGACTTAGCACTCTTAGCAGTTAAAACAGTGGTACGAGGAGAAAGAGTTTGATAAAGGGAACGTTGAATAATAAAAGTTAAAAAAGGTTTGATAGTGGGAACTGTAACTGCTAAGGTCTTGAAATCGTCCCGAAATGGAAGAGAGAAGAAAGACAGGATAGGAGAATGCCAGCCGTTCCGAAATCGAACCTTATCTGTTTATAGAATAAAGTCCTCCCCCAAAGTAAAAGAAAAATTCCGTTGGTCCTCATTTTTCCTGCTCTATGACTTTGAAACATCACCCAAGTAAGCGCAACTGATCTATTGGATTTTCAACTTTTCAAGTGGTACCTATTACTGTAGGTACGAGCACATGAATTGTTAAGCATAACTGCTTGTCATAAATGTCGTTCCAAACACAATACTCTATGCTAAATTTCATGAATTGACTTGGACTCGAACCACCAACCTCGAAATTGCAAGCCCTCCGTGCTAATCATTACACCACCGAGATTGGTTACTATTACTTAAAATAAAATTTTTTTTTATCCAAACACAATACTCTATGCTAAATTTCATGAATTGACTTGGACTCGAACCACCAACCTCGAAATTGCAAGCCCTCCGTGCTAATCACTACACCACCGAGATTGGTGACTATTACTAAAACTAAAAATATTTTTTAGTATGTCGCAGATATAGGTACTGCGGAACAACATAACTCACCTATTTCTTATTTTTCAACGTTTCCATGTTACAGACATACTCCGGATTGTTCTGCGTGGTGGTGAACCCGTACAAGCGGCTTCCGATCTACACAGAGAAGATCATGAACTAAAAGTGCTCTAACTGAGCGTCTGAGCTAAAGTTCTTAGTGGTCAAGACGCTTGATAAACAGGAGGGCGTGGGTTCAATTCGGCATGGAATTGTATACTCAATATATGTAATTTAAGAATTTGAGCACAATAACAAAAGAAACCTACTGCTGTGTTAAAGGGGCTCTTTGGTCGATTCTAGCAGTATAAATAAGAATTGTTATTAGTTATTACCAACATTATTATTGTTATTAACATACGGTAGGCAAGAACTTCCTTCACCTCACGTCTAATCGACAGGTGAAAATCCAAAGTAACCTACTTGCAACTATTTAAACAATACGAACTAGCATCAGTATTTATACTAGCTATTTCCATGTTCATTGTATACCTACTACCTACGGATTTTGCGATTATGTTCGCGGATTTTGCAATTATGTTCGCGGATTCGCGTCCCGAATCGACATTTTGGATATTTGGCAAGCCTAGTTATTACCAACATTATTATTGTTATTGACATACGGTAGGCAAGAACTTCCTTCACCTCACGTCTAATCGACAGGTGAAAACCCAAAGTAACCTACTTGCAACTATTTAAACAATACCTTACTAGCAGTTACATATTTTTAAGTATATTAGCTATTTCCATGTTATTTAAACAATACCAACTAGCATCAGTATTTATACTAGCTATTTCCATGTTTATTGTATACCTACTACTCAGGTACCAGATAACATAAACAAAGTCTTTTGTTTATTCGAATGCCTAAGCCTTCCTAAGCTTAATACCAGCTAGGTATAAGCCTTGCTAAGCCTACCAGTCAGGTATAAGCCTACCAGGCAGGTAGTACAGGTATTGAAATCAAATATCCTTAGTTCCTCATTTACTTTGCTACTACCTACTATTGTACCTACTCAGGTACCAGATAACATAAACAAAGTCTTTTGTTTATTCGAATGCCTAAGCCTTGCTAAGCCTAATACCAGCTAGGTATAAGCCTTGCTAAGCCTACCAGCCAGGTATAAGCCTACCAGGCAGGTAGTACAGGTATTGAAATCAAATATCCTTAGTTCCTCATTTACTTTGTGTTTGTGCCTACGCCAAATTCCTAACCAGATGAATGCCAATGGAAAGGATGTTGCATCAGGACCAGGATTAGGAATACTAGAATTCTGGCACCGGAAGAATCTAACCTCAGTATTTCACCGTACGAAGCGAGTTCTGTAGGTTTCAACTGGACGATTTTTTTGTTTGTTTGATGAGGGGAACTGTAACTACAAAGGTCTTATCGTCCCTAAAACGAAGAGAAAACACAGGATACGAGAAAGCCAGTCGTTCCGGCAACGAACCTTATCTGTTGAGTATAAAATTAGCCCCGGGCGAAAATCGATTCCGCAACCTTGCACTTACAAGGCAGACACCGCAGACCCTACCCGCCAATCTAATAACAAAATTTCGGGGAATTAAACCCGCTCTCCCGCGACCTGCAAGGCAGACACCGCCAGACCCTACCCTCCAATATCATGTGTTGAAATCTGGCCAAATATGTTCCCCCACTTGAAGAAAATTTCCATTTTTTTGTTACGCTTTCTTTTAAGTGGCAGGGTTTACTCCTAGAGGAGCTCTTCCACCAAACCACAATTTTTCTTTCACGTGAGGCCTTAAGATATTTCACCTTTTTAGGTTTCCTTTTTTTAGTTGTGGGTTGGATAGGATAATGGGGACCCTTATTATCGGCTCTCCTTTTTTGCAGATTTTATTTTTAATCCAATTTCAGTTTACTTGAATCTATTCGTTTGTATATGTAGTTATATACTGTGATACTTACTCATTTAGCATTACTAATATTCTCGTATTTATTATATCTTTATCTATCTATATGAGGGCTACATGAAGTGTAATCTAATGCAGTTCAGTATATATTTTATTATCTAGCAAAGTTCTCAGGTGCTATAACACTTCCAGGGCTCAGGAAATATGATACACTCGGACAGTCTATAGCCCCGCGGTACACACGCTCAGAACCTAACCTGGATCTGTCAGACCTAACCTAGGTCCTACTACGGCTAGATTTTTACAACATAATCATAGGTCTGTCTAGACCGTCTGAGGAGACCGCGGTCTGCCAGATGGTCTGAGCTTGAGTGGGTGGCATTAGGATTTGTCTCCAATCAACTTGGTCAACAAGAGTCGTATTAAGCTCTTTTGAAGCTCGTTTCCCCTGATTTTCCTATGGTTTGGTACAGGCGAGGCGCTATAACGCTAAAAGCGACGAAGTGTCTTTGGTGTTTGTTTCTTTGACTGAAAACCGTTCTTCGTTATACTTCGATCGACGTTTGTCAAATGAGTGTGTGCGCTGCTTCACAAGGTTATGTGAGATCAAGTTGGAAGATAAGTCTGCAGACGAATCTTAGCGTGTGATCCGGGCTTAATATTCAAGTTTCCTTTGTTAATGTGAAGGTACTCACAGCCATTGGCTTCGTACTGAGAGCCATTGGCACTTCTAACACTTCTCGGGCATTACCTAGAATGCCATAGGCACTTCATCATTTCATTTGTGACTGGAGAGCAGGATGAATAACGTATAAATTCCATGAACAATAGTCACTCGATAGAATTTCTAGTTCTTATAGGCCGATGTGTTGTAATATCTGACATTATTTCAGACTTGAGTTCACTTCCTGGCTCGTTCTAGACTTGAGATTTCAGCTAATGAATCATCAATAGCATCATCAGCCCTAGCAACCCCAGTAGTGTAGTGGTTAGTGCGGCGGTCTTCGAATCTGGAGATACAGGGTTCGAGTCCAAGTCAATAAATTGATGACCATCATGTATCAAAAGAGGTACATGACCATCATGTATAGATTCATGTAAGCGACTGCCATAATTGTGCCTGTTAGGTCTAAAAACAGAGTGGAGTGGAAATCGAAAGAATAGATCATCGAGCAGGTAAGGGGAAGCGACGCGATGCAACAAATTCAAACCGCACAAAACAAAAAGCTCTTTGCTCTCCGCTCTGTTTTTAGCCTAAAAGAGCTGCATTTTCAAGGTTCCTTATTCACCTTGATCCACAAGAAAACTGCACTAATGGTTCAACCATCATGTTTTGAATGTCCACTGAACAATAATCCATTATCCTAGTGGACAGGGGACTCTCTAGTTCTAGTTTCTAGTAGAATAATCCATTATCCTGGTTAGTGGACAATTAGTGGAATAGTCCTTCAGTGCAATAGTCCGAAACAAAAATGGACGCGGCACACAAGGGATCAAGAAGAGACCTCCTCAAGCCTAAATGAGCTGCGTTTTCAAGGTTCATTCTAGTACCTACAATGATACATTATCCTAGTGGACAGTGGACTCTAGTTGACTATGAACATTATACTTGGAGTCCCCTAGACTTGTTCCTAGGAAACATATAGAGACCAAACTCTTATCATTGACGCAATGACCCGTATCCCCTATAGTCCTATACACTGCGAGTCCATTACTGTCTACGATGCACCGAACTAGTGGCGTAGCATCGTACCCTAAATCAGCCTGGCACTCGTACCTAACCAGCCTGGCACCGGTACCGTAAACCAGCCTGGCACTGTACCCTTAACCAGACTGGCACTACCGTAATACAGCCTGAAACTGTACACTTAACGCTGCACTGTACCCCTAACCAGCCTGGCACCGTACCTAACCCAGCTGGCACCGTACCGGTAACCAGCTGGCCACTGTACCCTAAATCAGCCTGGTACTGTACCCTAATCAGCTGACTGTCACTGTACCGTAACCAGCACTTGCACTAGTACCGTAACACAGCCTCAGAGTACCGCTAGGGAAGGTCTGGCTACGGTTAACGTCCCCATAGTTCTACTGGGACGTTAAACAGAGAGTAGACTAGCGTCTGGCTGTGGGACTATAAACAGGGAGGAGAACAGCTAACCCTAACCAGCCTAGCTAGCTGGCAGTTTTCCAAGGGTTCTCTCTGTTTTCAAAGACCAAGCAGAATTCCTCACGATGGTTGACTGCGGTTCGGGACAAGCCAATCGAATATGGCTAGAGACCATCACCCCGGTGTATTGCAGATACAAAAAGAACAACCCGGTGGGAATTAGCATTTACAAGGTAGACGTGCTGCCCTCCAATTGGTTTAAATGTACCAAACGAAATTTTCTTCACCACCGGGACTTGAATTCCAATCTCCTGCATGGTAGACCACAGTAAGGCCCACTAGGCGAGGAATGTTGTTTCTCCTGCACTGATAATAGTGATATAGGCGGACCATTAACATTCCCCAGTTATCTCTACAATACTCCTATGGGTACAAAATAGAAATGACTACATAGATCAATGTATACAAAAGAGATATGCCTACATAGATCCAGTAGTCACTATTATGTTGAATTCACTCAAAATGACCTACCGGTCAAAACAAACTCTCCCCAATCCTGGGAAAAAAAAAAAAAAAAAATGCACCAAACAGAGTTGCCGAAAAATGAAGTTTTTTGACACTGCCGGGAATTGAATTTGGATCTCCTGGACTAGAGACCAGACAAGACTAGATTGAATGATAATAATAATAATCAGAAATTAATAGCAATGTATACCAGGAAATGAAGGCCAAGAAAAAAAAAGAGAAGAAAACCAATAAAAGAAACGGCATTATCAATCAATTAAATTGCCACAATGAAATTCTACTGTCAATGTCGATGTAATCTTTCCCTTAACAGTACTCATCCTTTGTTCAAAAGAATGAAGGCATTGAAATAAAAGACGTTGCGTATAGCCAGCCTAGTCGCCTTGAATGGTAGTGCATCTGCTTTGAAAGCCCTAGTTTGTGGGTTCGATTCCTGCCCATAGCGGACTTCATCTTAAACAGATAGGGTTTGTTCTCAGAACGGCGGACTTTCTAATATTCCATACGCTCTTCGCTTTCGGGACAATAGGACCTCTGTTATTACAGTTCCCTCTCTTAACACAACAAGCTGGGTCCGTCCCTCCGGGAATTTTTGACCCGTAGTTTATTCGATCGTGATTAGAGAAAATCAGTACTTACGGCCCGTCCCTCCGGGAATTTTTTAGCCCGTAGTTTATTCGATCGTGATTAGAGAAAATCAGTACCTATGTACCTACTTTTGTTTAATATTCAGTTTATTATTATTCTTGATTTGATTTTTCGATTTTACTTTCATGTAATGATTTAAAATCAAGAATAGAGCCCGTTCTCCCTTTATTCCCAATATAAGGTTCAAGTCACCCATCCATTTATTGGCCTTGCTCGGCGTAGCCTAACATAGGTGACCCTCAAAACAAGTACAAGCTATGAACATTATGGGCATGACCAACGAAGACTACTCGGGTAAGTGAGGGTTCGATTCCCGGCGGAGAAGAAAGAAAAAACAGCATAGGTAGGTAAGGTATTATCATCCCGAAAGCGAAGAAAGAAGGAAGACAGGATAGGAAGATATTGAGGTTTGATAGAGGGAACTGTAACTGCTGAGGTCTTATCGTCCCAAAATCGAAGAGGAACACAAGATAGGAGAAAGCCAGCCGTTCCGAGAATGAACATTATCCGTTCAGAATGAAATCCGGCCCGGGCGGGAATCGAACCCGCAGCCTAGCGCTTACAAGGCAGACGCGCTACCAACCAATCGAACTATTC